>NW_015653486.1:282532-288135 GCF_001515625.1 Sinocyclocheilus rhinocerous
GGGAATCAGAATTCTGAGAAAAAAAAAAAAAATAATTAATTCCATGATGGGAAAAATGTGGAATGTGGAGCTTATGTCTCATAATTCATACATTTTTGATTCCGAATTGCAAGAAAAGTTGCAGAATTGTGAGATAAGCCGCAATTACTTTATTTATTTATTCATTTATTCTTTTTTTTTATTATTATTCCATGATGGAAACAGGCTTCATATTTATCTGACCATTTTGATTTTGGGAAACTTTTACTTCACTAGTCAAAAGCATCTTAACTGTGTCTCATGAAAAACATTGTTCCTTGTTATTTCCAACTGAATCAACCGAAACACACTCAGGGATGTGATAAAAGAGTCCACTTTGTGATCAAGTTCTTATGAAATGATTCTTTTCGGTGAACCTGTTGAATCCGTTCACAAATCACACTGATTGAGTCATTTACAAATTGGACTGATCCGAGTATTCATGAGTGTACAACTTACTCATTCAGTGATCCAGTCCCGAGTTTAGTACACTGAATTGGTCAAATCTAATTTAAAATGAGCAAAGAACCAGAAGGGATATGATCCCCAGAGCTTGAGTGTACAGGGAAGTTAAATAATGCCTTGAAAAGTAAGTAAAAAATTCTGAACGTTAGTATTTTAAAGTACTTCTCAAGTGTTTTGACTTGGTTGCACACACATTTGAATTATCAGTAACTTCAAATGATATTGAAAGTTTAATCTTTTGATGATTTTAGTGTATGACAATTTTGTTAATAAAATAAAACATTTGGTTATTCACAGATCATGCATATTTAATGTTTGCATCCACTAATGGCCCTTAGTGCTAAATTTTACTCTGCTAAATTACTCTTTTTGTCTTCCATGTGAGAAAGACCATTAAACTGGTTTGGATCATCACGAGGGTGAGAAAATAATGACAAAATCTTCATTTTTGTGTGAACTATTCCTTTAAGTAATATATAGGTCATGGTTAATAAAAATGAGAGACATTTGTCTTGCATCACGTGGGTGTTTCGGAGGCTATATTTTCCTTCCCTCCTCCATAACAAGGCCCCAATTCCCTTTTCCGCACTACAAACGCATTGTTTTCAGCAAGCCCTATGAATTCTAAGGAAACGATTAAGTCTCTGCTGAATCACACTCACATTCATTGCTCTAAATATGTCACTAAAAAGTTTATTTCCCAACCATCCGGGATTCAGAGGTAAGCCTCTCTTCTTGTCACACTCTCTCTTCTCTCAGAGAAAAAAAGCGGTCTGGAAGTGCTCTCAATATACAGACACATCTTGAGTCTGCATGAGGAGAGGACAGTTTTAAATATGGTGATAAATGGCTTTTTTACTGTCTGAGTAGAGGCTATCAAACACAGAGCTGCTCTGAATACACAGCAACAGTTTGGTATGCATATAAATGTCTGGAGCTGTAAGAAACTTTGATGCAATATGAATGGCTGGAGTTGACACCATCCTTTGTGTGAATGTATTTGCTGCAGATTATAACACAATCAAGGTATTTTGACTACTGTGGGTTTGATGGAAGGGTGTTGATTGAGCACAATTCACATCATTGCCACCTTCATCAAATATTCATATGAGGACATCTGTTAATAGCACCTCATGTGAAACATCAAAATCTTAATCCTGTTCTTGACAAGTGAGCAAAATTTCTTTAGCAGTTTAATTGGTAAGACTCAGATCATCATCAGCTCAGATCATCAGACAAATTAAAGCAATTCCCAACCAGGAATGGATGTTAGGATTCCCGAGGAAGGTTTAGTGCGATTTCTTTTTAAGAACTAATCTTAACTTCAAAATTGTAACTGTTTTCCTATCATGTCTTTATTTTTTACATTTTTTTTAACAAAAATTGTAAGTGTGAGAAGCTCTGTTCAACTGAGGATACTCCTTTCCTCTTCTCAACTCAGTACAGTATGTAACTGTGATATTGGATTTATGATACAAATTGTTAGAGTTTTAAATTATAACGGGTTTATGCACAAATATGTCACAATCAATCAATGAAAAACTGAAGCTATGGTCTATTCACATTGGCTACTTTTGGTCTTCATAAAACTAATTTACTAAAATGGATGAGACACTGTAACTCTAAACGTGTGTATTTCTATCCAGATGCTGTCACATTCTACAGTCTCTTCATTTGCAAAGAGAAACACACAAAATACACACAATGATGGACAGAAAGGCATCATAGAGGATTTGGAAGAAGATATTGTGTGAACATATTTTACTGGAACTTGATCTTCATTACACCTGTTTTTCTGTTTCTATTTAGTGATGTACTTAAAGAACTAATCTTAACTTCAAAATTTTAACTGTTTTCCTATCATGTCTTTATTTTTTACATTTTTTTTAACAAAAATTGTAAGTGTGAGAAGTTCTGTTCAACTGAGGATACTCCTTTCCTCTTCTCAACTCAGTACAGTATGTAACTGAGATATTGGATTTATGATACAAATTGTTAGAGTTTTAAATTATAATGGGTTTATGCACAAATATGTCACAATCAATCAATGAAAAACTGAAGCTATGGTCTATTCACATTGGCTACTTTTGGTCTTCATAAAACTAATTTACTAAAATGGATGAGACACTGTAACTCTAAACGTGTGTATTTCTATCCAGATGCTGTCACATTCTACAGTCTCTTCATTTGCAAAGAGAAACACACAAAATACACACAATGATGGACAGAAAGGCATCATAGAGGATTTGGAAGAAGATATTGTGTGAACATATTTTACTGGAACTTGATCTTCATTACACCTGTTTTTCTGTTTCTATTTAGTGATGTACTTATTTATGTATTTATTCAAATTCAATGTCAATTGTAACTTACTAATGTGTTCAGCTCATAATTGTTGCTAGAACGCTGTAATTTTTGCGACAATTTTGCTACAATCTTAATTTTTGCTACTAATTAACATGCTGTACGATTATTTTTTTCATGTGAAACAAGGTATTAGAAGACCAAGCAGATTGAGGGGTAAAAAGACAATATTCATAAATAATATATCTAAAAACAAATTTTTATGAAAATAAACTATTATTAAGGGTATTTATTTAAGTCGATTAAGGTCCTATTTAGCACTTCCAAAGCATATACCTCTATGGAGCCTTTTAAAAGGAGTTCTATTTAGCACCAAAATGGGTTCTGCTGTTGTTACAAGCCAAATAACGTCTCAGTTACGTATGGTAACCCTCGTTCCCTGAAGGAGGGAACGGAGACGTCACGTCGGATGACCGACGAATTGGGATCTCGCTTAGAGAGACCAATCTACTTTGAGTGTAAACTAAACGAGCCAATGCACATTGGCATGCGATTATTGCATCCAGCTGCTGCTGATCACAGGACGTCACGTTGGATGACCGACGAATTGGGATCCTCACAAGGGGCCACAGGTACTGCCCCTTCCAGTGTCTTGTGGAAGCCACCTGCGCACCTACTTTTTGGCGTAGGCCAGGGCTTGTACAAGAGGACCAGCTACTGCTGCTATGGCACTACCCAATGAGTAAGACGTTTACACTCGAAGTAGATTGGTCTCTCTAAGCGAGATCCCAATTCGTCGGTCATCCGACGTGACGTCGAGAGTGACCGACTGAAAGGGAACCCTAATCTGTTACTGTTTAGAACCATTTGTCTTAAGAGTGTAGATAATGCAATTTTTATAACTTTTATGATATTTTCTTTCGTACAAAAACTGCAAATGATTTCTCTTTTGGTAGACATCCCATCTGGATTCCATTTAAAAATAAAACTTCCATTTTAAGGTCTTTCACTGATGAATTTCTCCATGATTGTCAAAAACTGTCGACTTACAGGCATGATTATTTGACAGACAAACAAGCTCAGGTGTCTCATCAAAGGGAGGAGGAGACATAATGATGATGATGATGATTCCATATTTATTATTGATTGTTTTTAGTTTAAAACTGAACAAATGCAATAATAGCCTTTTTAACAATAATGCTTTCCCATTCCCATTATAATGGTTGAAAACATTTTTGGTTTGGTGCTAATGAACTGGTAAGAGTTGTACGAATGGGCCTTTAGGGGTACATAAGAAAAAAAGGTTGAGAAACACTGCTTTATTATAGTCAGACCATATTACTCCCTCACAGTTCTATTACTGTATTAAATCACTGTACCATACTGCAACATAAATTGACTCAATAGAAGCAAACAATGCATGTCTGCTTCATTGTAACAGAGCAAAAGAATCTTTCTTAACCTGACAAAAGGGATCACTTGTTAGTGTTGAAAAGCACACCATGTTTTATTTTTTTATTTATTTTTTATTTGTATTTTTACCTTCATACAGTGATGCCTTTTTGTAAGGAAGTGAAAAGCGTTCTCTCTCCTGCTGAGTGAGTGTTATTTCGCTTTATAAAAAGAACCAATCGGAGAGAGCAGATAGGCAGCTTTGTTTTGAAGCCTCTGTTCTTTACTGAAATTAATATTGATTCTTGTATCATAGCGCAACAGTTTCATTTAAGTGATGGAAGCGTAATACTCCATCTCCACCAAGTTGCTGCCAAGCACTATAGTATGTGATTCATATACTCTCTTACCACCAGTTAGGATATTGACAATAAAAATGAATTTCTCAGTAATTGGATGGGCGCAGTCTCGTCTTCATGCATTTGCTGGAGAAATACACTGCTGCATAACACTACAATTATTTCACATCATTGTAAAATGACGGATGTGTGTATTCCTGGTAGATTATTTCAGAGAATTGTTGCCGTAAAATGTATGTGAACCATTTTACCTGGATTTTCACATGTATTGGTCATAAAATTGGATATTAGTCACAATAATACACAAACATAGTCAGCTTAACCAAATAGCAAACAAACAAAAAACAGTTTTTTATCGTCTTTACTGAACACACCATGTAAAAATGTGAGTAAATCCTAAGGCTATTGACTTCTCCAACAGCTATAACTGGAGTCAGGAGTCAGCTAACCTCGAGTCCAATCAATAAGATTGGAGATTATAGTTCCTTGGCTAGAACAAAAGAGAGCTCAGATCACTTAAGATTAAAGAATCTCTAAATGACTTGATGTTCATCAGTACAGTGTAAGGCAAATCATCTATAAATGAACAAAGTTCAGCACTGCTGCCAGTTTATGTCCTGCCAAGATGACTGCAAGATTACAGCGCAGAGTCACTTAGATTGTCAAAGACATCTCTGTTGATGCTAAAGAATGGTGTTACAAGAACAAAATCACTGAGGAAGCCACTGCGGTTGGATTATTATACAATGATACTTTGCCCTGGACAGATAAAAACAAAGTTGAGTTGAATGGGAACATACGCAAAATGCTACGCATTGGCTCTGTTTTACTGCCTCATGGTCTAGACCAGTGTTTCCCAACCGGGGTGCCGTGTAAAAAAATCATTTTTTAATATTTGTAAATTTCTAAAATGTTCAAAAAAGCATCTATTATATAATATCCATTTCTGATGTCGCCAATAATTAGAGATGCACCGAAATTTCGGCTGCCGAAAATTAGTTCACCGCTCAGGTTTCACTTTCACGTGGTGTGACGCTCTGCGTATTATCCCGCTCTATGCGTGTG
>NW_015653486.1:288322-289340 GCF_001515625.1 Sinocyclocheilus rhinocerous
AAAAAAAAAAGACTGCAGCAATTAACATTTTGTCAGAACCTCTAGTACATGCTATTTTGTTTAGTTTCTGTTCGTATGAGAATAATGTCGTGACTATCCATTTATCCAGAATTGATCCCCCCATCCCCACCACAAGCTGCGATATCAAATAGGACCACAGGGAGACGCCAAAAGACCACTAAACCTGCTGTCTTGATCTTACTGTACATGCTACTATACGATCCATTCAGAATAACTAGACCAGCGCATAATCTAAAACACCTTCAGTCACCATCCAGTATAACACTCCTGCTTTTAAACCAAATGCACGCTTAAAATAATAATTTACTGACATCTGGACTCGACTCTCCACAATCTCTGATGAAATCGGTTGGGTTTTCTCTGTATTAGAGCTGTTTTGAATTTACTGTTTGAACGCATTCGTTTAATGGATCCTTGGACTGAAAAGTTTACAGGAGTTTACCGGTTTTTAAGATATTGTTTTCGTTGTAATGTACTGATTCAAATTAGTAATCAATAATTAACTATTATTTTACCACTCTGCGCGCATCCCCTGACATGCTCTCGCGCATGAAGAAGCAGCATCTCTGTCACTGTCGGCAATCGGCATCCTCTCTGACTGACGGAGCGGGCGAGGGCGCAAGCGCAATCATCAAACATATTTCAAAGGAAGCCGGCGCCACGGTCCTGACCGCATCACTGTCTTTACTGGGTGTTTTTAGGGAATATTTGTATTTTTTTTTACATGCGATTGGATTAGCTATTCATGTGGTGGACTGTCATGATTTTGCCTAATGCAGGACACTAATGAATGATGCGCATCAGAGGGGATTTAGAAGTGGGTATACGCAAAGCCGACTGATAAAGAAGTGGGTATACGCCGTGTACCTGCGTATACCCTCCACTACACCACTGAGTATAACGGATCCGCGCATTTCTTATGTAAATAATGTTAATCAAAAAGAGCAAAAGAAAAATTGTTCGCTGCTTTAATAGCTTTAATGGATATTTGCGATAC
>NW_015653486.1:290146-307189 GCF_001515625.1 Sinocyclocheilus rhinocerous
CTGATAAAGAAGTGGGTATACGCCGTATACCTGCGTATACCCTCCACTACACCACTGGGTATATGGGCAACTCTGGTAACGCTTCCCTCTCATTCACAGATCTGCTAAGCGCATGTTATGCTGGCGTGTTCTGATAATAATAGCTTTCTAGGACTAAACATTATTTGGATAATTGGTAAAAAAAAAAAAAAATTTAATTCTCTTAATAGCCCTACTGTGTTTTAGACCTTAATTAAATAATGTTTACATATGTATAAAAGCCTACATTAAAATCTGTCATATAAATTGGTCTCTTCATTAGAAATTAGCCTACTGATTGCCACCATTGATGGACAAAATTTTTTAATAATATAAAAAATATCTGTATGACATTATATTCTGCAGTTCTTCCCTGTTGTACCGAATATCTATACTTTTCAAATTATCATATCGATGTTAGAAATTCAAATATTGTGACAAAATTAATTTTGTAGGGTGCCACAAGTTTGTTAAAATTTCCAAAGGGTGCTGCTTGGGAAGGTTGGGAAACACTGGTCTAGACAACTGGATCCCAAGTTTATTGGGACATTTTTCAGGAGAATGTAAGGCCATTTGTCCTCCAATTTAAGCTCAACAGAAGTTGAGGTGTTGCAACAGGAGAACGACTCAAATAATGGCGTAAATCAACAACAGAACATCTTCAGTACGGGAAATGCACCTTCTGGAGTCTTTAACGACTGAGATGCTTTGGCATGACCTCAAGAGAGCGATATTCACCTGACAAGCCAAGAATACTGCTGAAAATGCAACAGTTATGAATGAGTGTAAAATTGTTCTGATCCATAATTATAGGAAACATTCAGTGGAGGTCATTGCTGCCAAACAAGAGTCAACCAGTCCATTAAATCCAAAGGTTCATGTATTTTTAATTTATTTCCATTTTATACTGTGAAGGCTAACAATGAATGTTCAATAAAAACATGAAAAAGTATGTATCTATTCAACTTATTTTTAACATAAGATGGGGGGCTGCCTTTTTTAACTTGAATGTGCGAGGTTTCTGGTGTCAGCTGCTTCCAGTTACTTTTAGCTGTACAAAAACATTATGCTGCTTGATGTCACAAACTGGTATTTGTTATCATTTTATTTTAGTTTAATATATATAGTCATCATGTTCTTTAGGTATTTACTTACAGCCACTGATAAATTGAAAGTCTAGCACATTTACAGGAAAATAGCTTGCTTCCAACACTGAAAAATAACATGAATATCAAATTGTGATCAAATTTCATGACTTTGCAGAAATGGCTTCAAATACTTTTTTCTGCAATTTTATACAGCATTTGTTATTATTACACATCTAGTGCCAAGTACATTCGAAACAAGTGTTACTCAATTTATTTGAAGCCTCACTGTAAGATTTAAGCCTACAGATTAAAACAATGTGTTGTGTTTTCCCCCAGAGGGCATCAACACACCTAAAAAATAAAAAATGCATGATCAAACAGCAAAAGTACTCCATGTACTATAGTTCGCCATTTTATATGATGTTAGAAGGGTAAAACGGACCAGTGGACTCATCACCATCACAAAATCAGGCCGTTTTCCTTTAATAGGGAGAAAGTGTTTTGGGAAGCTGGTCACAGCATAAAATTATTCCATGCAATTGACTATGATTTTCCTTATAAAGAGGGCAGCATGTCTGGCGAGATGCCAGTATGTGCTTAAAGGGGCAGTTCTCCCAAAAATGAAAATTCTATGATTGTTTACTCAGCCTCACTCTATGAGACTTGGTTTACTCAGCCTCTAATATAGATTTTTTCCCTTCCTTTTTTCCTCTCTCTCCATAAAATGTTGGACTCCACTGACTTTCAAAAACTGCTGAAAGAGTTTGGAACGTCATAAGGGTGAATAAATGATAACAGAATTTTCATTTTTGGGTGAACTATCCCAGGGAGTCAGTCTTTGTCAGTCTTTGACGCGCATGTTTTCTTTGCACACAAAAAGTATTTTCGTAGCTTCATAAAATTATAGTTGAACCACATGAGGGTGAGTAAATAATGACAGAATTTTCATTTTTGGGTGAACTATCCCTTTAAGCAATATGGTGAGGAAGGAAATAAACTGCATCTGCAAACGTAAACATCAAATGCATTTCTTTTAGGTAGAGCACACTCCAGATTGGGCCACAAATCCCTCCAATTTTACCATATGCACACAACCTCACACTATAGAGAGCGCAGTAGGTTATTAGAGATTAGACTGGTCATGCACGAGTAATCCCAACCCATATCCTTCAAAGCTAGAGGACCCGTCGCTATTCTTTGCTCTTTTTTATATTCAGAATATGTCAGCATGTTTGCTGCACGCATGCAAACGCAGAGAATCATGAAAACAATATTTCTGCTGCAGAAAATGCTCATATTTTGCATTTGATTATGAGACGGCATTAGCATATTGAAGAGGCTAGCACATTTCTGCTTGCACATGAGAAGACAAATATATTGCTTAATAATACCAAAGCTCAGAATCCTCCGTCCACTTCCCCTGGGAGTCCTTTTCATTTCTCTGCAAGCTTTTTAATCACCTCTTGTCCCTTAATCAAGTTCCTTTCCATCAATCTCAGCGGCGCTATTCTTCAACTCCACCAGAGCCCACCGAACCAGCAACCCTCCTCGCTCGCTAGATTTATGGACCATTCAGTGGAGAAACCAAGCCCCCCAAAGCCATGGTGGCCATGACAACAGTAACAGGAGATGACAAAGTGGTCTTTGTCTGAAAGGTCAAGGTTCTCATTTCGCTTCAGTGGTAGAAAGTCTGTGATTGTCATGGTCAATATTCCCTAGGTCTGGTAAAAAACGGATAATGGCAGTCGTAAATAGACATGCCAGTATACATCAATCTCTGTGATTTAACATCTTGTGTCAATCATAGCGTCTCGGGCATCTGCATCCAAGCTCTCACAGAAGAAAAAAATAATTTTATCAGTATTTTTGTACTTCTTCAAATATCAGTATTCCCTCGATGTTTAGTTCCTGTCATAACAGTCATTTTCAGGAGCCTGGACTATTTTAGAAGTTATAACAAGACGCTCCGTCACTGCTAAGGGTCTTATATACCTTTGAGAGAGATTTAGTTGAGTCAACAAACCAATTAAAAACTTCTCACCATGGTGGTTTGACAGGATTCTTATCTGCCACTCTGCTTCTTCACACAACGATGTCCTTGGAAAGAATGTGTTACACCACTGACTTACACCAGTGCACGTCAATCTATCTCATGTCTGACGTGTGTGAGCTGTAAACTGGTTGTCTCCTCCACTTCCCCACTGTGAGTGTGGCCCATTTCTTACTTTCATCAGGCTGTTTCCTCTCAGAATGCTGCCACTCACCTAGCTCTTAACCCTGTATCCCCTTCCACTTTAGTCTGCCATTAGCACTAGAGAAATGCACATTCATCTTCATTTTCACACCTCTAGAAAGGAGACTAATCACATCGCTGCAATTATGTGTGCCCCTTGCATATATTCTGCCATTTAAAAGAAAGAAATTTAAGGAAATCATGTATAAATGGCTAAACATTCAGTGCCACAGAGGCAGAAATGCCCAGGGTTCACTCCAAAGATATTAGCGTTCAGGTATACCTGCAGTTGGAACTAGCTTCAAGCAGCTGTCACTTTTAAGATAGAGAGTGATATTAAGTGAGGGAGAGAGAGCGAGTAATGTGTGTGTATATATATTATATATATATATATATCAAATTAAATTTTTTTATTAATTTTCTTTTTTTATCTATCTATCTATCTATCATCTACTGTACTTTCTACTGTACCATTTGGGGTCAGTGAGATTTATTTATTTATTTATTTATTAAGTATTGTTTTATTCAGCAAGGTTGCATAAGTTGTTCTTTATTTATTTATTTATCAGGATGTTTTGATAAATATAAAGTATCACATTTGGTTTCCACAAAAATATTAAGCAGCACAACCATTTAGGAAAATGATCATAAGGAATGTTCATTGAGCTCTAAATCAGCATATAAAAAAATTCAGCTTTGCCATCACAGGAATAAAACACATTTTGAGTTAGTTATTTTAAACTGTAAAATAATTTTCTAATATGCTGTTTTACATTATTATTATTATTATTTTATTATTATTAATAATAATAATAATTATTATTATTTTATTATTGTGTATTATTTATACTACAAGTTTGCAAAAATAAAGAAATAAAAATAAGTAAAATAAAAAAATAATTCAGTGAATTAATGTTTAATTTTATTTAATAAAATGTGTTATTATTATATATATGTACACAATTTTTTATTATATCATTTTATCAATGTGTACATCTCTACATTCATCTATCTTTCCAGGACAGGGACATACAATACAGCTACATCAGATGGTGTCTCTCTCCAAGAGATATCATCCACATTCTGCGCACATGAGCGGGTCTCCCTCCACACCGCTGCTCTGGAGCCTGAAATTGCTCATTCCCTCAGGCAGCCCCTGCAGACCAGCACATGCTGACTGCTATCGAATAGTACAGGGTACAGTTCTATTTACAATTTTCATCACCCAGCACAACATATTAAGGTTCCTCCAACAGATACAGAGAGAAACTCAAGCAGAACCATATAGGATCCACCATATACAGTAATTGCTTTGTAATTAATGGGATCTCTTTCTTCAGAGCTTCTCTCCTCTCACATGGGTCGCTAGAGTTCAGTCTGCTGTTGACTGGCATTGATTCATATTATTTCTTTCTCCAGGAGCCTTTAACATTGCTTGTTACAGCCTCACACTTCCAGGTATTTCTGAAAAGTAGGGTGGGTTGATTCTGTCAGCACACCTTCCGCTGAAAACACCATCTGGACTACCTGACATCCCTCTCACCATTCTGCAAGGCTTCAGAATCACTGGCGCTAATTTATTTTGACCCCAAAGCTCTCACACTGGGGTTTCATGGTAGCGATTCTGAAAAACAGGTGCACCGATGATGAGAGTCACACTGCCCTTGCACACAGAATAATACAACATACACAATCACAATCAGCTCATCTAACCTCATTACAAGTGCATGTCAAGACTTTTGTCTTCATATGCCCAAATCGGTTCAAAGGTTTATGTGAAAGCAAATATAATTACAGAATGCAAACAATTCTAATAAGATAAAAGCTGTACTAAATACAACAGTTCTGACCTGTGCTGCTTTGCTTCTGTGTATTTTAAATTGACAATTTTGTTAATTGTTTGCTGTTGATTCAAGCACCTTATGTTCATTCTTGGCTTGATGCTTGCACTTTATCTCTCTATGTTGAGTCAATTTACCACCACAGGACTTTAAAGGACTGGTATATGACTGGTGTAACAATAAAGCTCTCTTTAATCTTGAAATGCAGCCCTAAACTGTCATTTTTATGACAGTATATATTATTTCTATTATTTCATATTTTATTTATAACTTCCTAGTTTCTATATTCATATTTTTAAACATTAATTTTACAGAATAATTTCTGCAATTGTAGTTCTTGTGTACATGCATGTATGGCTACTCTGTGCAGCATTAACAGTCTGTTTAAATGCAGTTTTTTTGTGGAAAATGCCATCGTAAGGGTTCTTTATTAATATTTCTCTGCAACAATAACACTAACAACTGAAAAGTCTTATGAAACTTAGAGATTAAATTAGTCTCAAGACGTTTGCAAAAATAAAGAAATAAAAATAAGTAAAATAAAAAAATAATTCAGTGAATTAATGTTTAATTTTATTTAATAAAATGTGTTATTATTATATATATGTACACAATTTTTTATTATATCATTTTATCAATGTGTACATCTCTACATTCATCTATCTTTCCAGGACAGGGACATACAATACAGCTACATCAGATGGTGTCTCTCTCCAAGAGATATCATCCACATTCTGCGCACATGAGCGGGTCTCCCTCCACACCGCTGCTCTGGAGCCTGAAATTGCTAATTCCCTCAGGCGGCCCCTGCAGACCAGCACATGCTGACTGCTATCGAATAGTACAGGGTACAGTTCTATTTACAATTTTCATCACCCAGCACAACATATTAAGGTTCCTCCAACAGATACAGAGAGAAACTCAAGCAGAACCATATAGGATCCACCATATACAGTAATTGCTTTGTAATTAATGGGATCTCTTTCTTCAGAGCTTCTCTCCTCTCACATGGGTCGCTAGAGTTCAGTCTGCTGTTGACTGGCATTGATTCATATTATTTCTTTCTCCAGGAGCCTTTAACATTGCTTGTTACAGCCTCACACTTCCAGGTATTTCTGAAAAGTAGGGTGGGTTGATTCTGTCAGCACACCTTCCGCTGAAAACACCATCTGGACTACCTGACATCCCTCTCACCATTCTGCAAGGCTTCAGAATCACTGGCGCTAATTTATTTTGACCCCAAAGCTCTCACACTGGGGTTTCATGGTAGCGATTCTGAAAAACAGGTGCACCGATGATGAGAGTCACACTGCCCTTGCACACAGAATAATACAACATACACAATCACAATCAGCTCATCTAACCTCATTACAAGTGCATGTCAAGACTTTTGTCTTCATATGCCCAAATCGGTTCAAAGGTTTATGTGAAAGCAAATATAATTACAGAATGCAAACAATTCCAATAAGATAAAAGCTGTACTAAATACAACAGTTCTGACCTGTGCTGCTTTGCTTCTGTGTATTTTAAATTGACAATTTTGTTAATTGTTTGCTGTTGATTCAAGCACCTTATGTTCATTCTTGGCTTGATGCTTGCACTTTATCTCTCTATGTTGAGTCAATTTACCACCACAGGACTTTAAAGGACTGGTATATGACTGGTGTAACAATAAAGCTCTCTTTAATCTTGAAATGCAGCCCTAAACTGTCATTTTTATGACAGTATATATTATTTCTATTATTTCATATTTTATTTATAACTTCCTAGTTTCTATATTCATATTTTTAAACATTAATTTTACAGAATAATTTCTGCAATTGTAGTTCTTGTGTACATGCATGTATGGCTACTCTGTGCAGCATTAACAGTCTGTTTAAATGCAGTTTTTTTGTGGAAAATGCCATCGTAAGGGTTCTTTATTAATATTTCTCTGCAACAATAACACTAACAACTGAAAAGTCTTATGAAACTTAGAGATTAAATTAGTCTCAAGACTGTTTTATTTCAAATGAATTACATCTAAAAGTTGTAACTTATAAAATTCCAGAGTTTGACAGGCTACATTGATTAGTATTTAGATAATGCTGTAATGCATCCCTACTGCAGCGCTCAAGAGAATTCACCCATTAAACAAATATATAAATAAGTGAAAATAAATAAAAGCCCTCCCCTGCTGAGTTTGTTTGGCACTTTAAAAACAATTTTCTGCAATCTACCTTTAGTAAAGTATCTCCTGGCTCCGAGAAGACACCACAGGGCTAAATGGTCAAATAAACAATTATTTGATGTAATAATTTGTTTTACCATGTTTCTATACAGGAATGCATAATACAGTATGAACTTTTTTGTTGCTGTTGTTTGGAAGAACATTATGAGGATGAAGAGATTAATTCTGTTGTGTGCAAAAAGTTAATATGAGTTAATGGCTTTTGGGACAATGTAAACTGTCAGCAACAACACAGCCGATTTAACCGTGTGATAATTATAAATCCACTTTTTTTGACCTTCATGTTCATTTAGGCTAGAGTATAAATTAAATCAGCCATATCTGGCATCATTCCCACTCTATTGCAAGAATAACACAGTCTACTGCTAAAATTAAACTATTATTTTCCCAGACAATGTTAACATTATTATTCAATTATCTTGCCATTGTTCGCTATAAGCTATGTAGATGCCTTTCAAAAACTAAAGCACCAAAGTTGTCTAGCCTCAGAAACATCTAGCCAGCTTAACAAGCAAGTCCAGAGGAAGTTAAATGCTAAATTATTGCACAGTAAGCTGCCTGACCCATTTCTAAAGCAATCGTTTCATGTGTTGAAGTGCCAGTCACTGTATAATTATGGCATTTGTTTATCAAATATGACAGGCAAAAGAGAAACCATATCAAGGTCTTTGTTAGGCTGAGATAGCTGTTATTAGCCATGATACATTTAGTGCAGTGTACCCAACTCTGGGGTTATTGAAGGATAGGGATTATGAATCAAGGTTAGTTTTAAATTAGCGGTTTAGACTAAAATGGATTTTAAAGGGACACTTCATCCAGTTTCTTTCATTTACTTACCCTCATGTTGTTCCAAATCAGTATAATTTTCTTTCTTCCACAGACAATAAAAAGAGTTGTTCGGCAGGATGTATGCTGCTCACACAATGAATGTGGATGGTATGCTGTAAAGCACAAAACAAAGAAATAAAAAGGCACCATAAAAGTAACAGTACAGAACATAATATGCACATATTTAAATTTAAGTTGGAATGTAGACAAATAATAGTAACAAAAGTCATGTTTATATTGTGAATAAAACTTTCAAATATTGCTTTATGTGTTTCATTCATATTTATTTCATTGTTCTATTTTTTTTTAATCTACAACAACCATGAAAATATCCAATTAATAATTCTCGTTTACAGTTTAATTAAGTTTAAGTTCTAGGTAAGATCTCCGATAAATTAGCTTAGGTTCCAAAACGAATCACATGATCATACGTAGACGTGCACGACAAAATGTCCTCGACGTGAAGATCCATCCTGAAGCGATTCAGTGCTCGCTGTCGTTTGGAGTAGCTACCCAATACCCTTCTCGCAGAAAAAGATGAGTTGCTTTTGGAAGTCGCACAGTAACAAACGGAAGAAAAGCTAGTGAGACGCGTTTATGTGAGACTCGTTTACAGTTTAATTAAGTTTAAGTTCTAGGTAAGATCTCCGATAAATTAGCTTAGGTTCCAAAACGAATCACATGATCATACGTAGACGTGCACGACAAAATGTCCTCGACGTGAAGATCCGTCCTGAAGCGATTGAGTGCTCGCTGTCGTTTGGAGTAGCTACCCAATACCCCCCTTCTCGCAGAAAAAGATGAGTTGCTTTTGGAAGTCGCACAGTAACAAACGGAAACAAATTTTGATAAAAAGTGTAGGCTATATATATAGAGAGAGAGAGGAGTACATAGTCATTCACAAGCTGTAGTCTATGCGCATTGTGAGAAGCAAAATCAAACTGAATCTCAAATGTTTTCAGACCTTTTTGTTAGGGCTGGGCAAAAAAAATCGATTTTTCGATATCGTTTTTTAAAATGTGGTCGATTCAATATCGATTCTCAAACCTTCTCGCAGAAAAAGATGAGTTGCTTTTGGAAGTCGCACAGTAACAAACGGAAGAAAAGCTAGTGAGACGCGTTTATGTGAGAATGTATCGCCTGCCCATGCACGCACACTACTCTACACGCGCGCACACGAATCTATGCTGTTTTTTTAAATTAATTAATTTATTTTTATTACCTTTTGTCTTGATAAATGGGCAGCGCAAAACAATATAGCTAACATGACTATAGATAATATAGCCCTGCACATGCTCTGCACACTGGTACAGTAGGCCTATATCATATTGTGTTATGTTCTAATTAATTTAATGTAGGCGTTTTTTTTCTTTCTTTCTAGTGTTTTCAGAAAGAAGTAGGACAGAAAACTGCCACAACAACTGTATTTGAACTTTAAAAAATACACACAGTAAGTACCTCTTTGCTCAGTTATTTGGAAAAAAAAAAAAAAAAAACACTCAGATGTAAAAAAAAATAAAAAAATAAAATAAAATACTAAAGATTGTGCAATGAATCGGGATTTAGTGCTTTGTGCATTTATGTTGTATATATTTAAGTTGTAGAAAGAAATATAGAGAGAATAGTTGGTTATAAATAAATAAATAAATCTGGCTGATGCCAGGGGCACAGGCCCTCGTCAGAAAATTGTCCCCAAATTTTACCGAATCGAATCGAGAGCTTGAAAATCGAAATCGAATCGAATTGGAACATCTGAATCGATACCCAGCCCTACTTTGTGTACACCCATTTGACCAAAAAGCGTAATTTTTTCTTCATTATGCCATCGCTAGTTTTGATTCTAAACAGCTGATAGAACATGACATGACTGCTGAAATGTCGTCAGGAAAACTGATCGGTATGGTTATGTTCGTTGACATAAGTTCTGATCAGTAACATTTTCCCATCCATGATAGTGAGTAAACAGACTTTTCATTTTGGGGATAACCTTTAAGAGCGAAGAAATGATGCAAATGTAGCACATCTACTGCCAACCGTGATTCACAGATTTACTCTGATGGTTAAATAGAGCTGCAGATATGGAAAAGGAGGAAGGGACATTGAGGGGAGAGAGTGAGAGAGAGAGAGATGAAGGAAGAAAGAGTCTTAACGCTGAGTGGATCACAACACTAAAGAGCAACTGGAGCATGGCAGAGTGCAGAAGTCTGTGCTCCTTTTCTGCCACTTTATTCCTTATCAGCCTCCTCATCATATTCTGCCACGGGTGGACACAGTTCTCCAGTGAGCTGTGAGCTTGATATACACAAGTGAGGACATAACCTTTCATGGACAGAGTGACAGCAGAGAGAAAATTCCTCAAGAATCTGGGTCCCTGGAGTTGCACTCCCTGTTTTATGCTGTTATTCCCCTCCTCACAGCTGGAGGCACTGCATTCAACATAAGCAGGTAAGACATGCTTTGGGACTTCTGACTAAGCACAACACTGAAAATGATATGGCTAATATTTATCTTTTCAAAAACCCCTTTGGTATGATTTTATAATTTAGTCACAGGAAGTACCTAGGGATAAAAAAAATCACAGAAAAGTTGTTTAATTACTTTCCTGTCATATCCATTCGGGACCTGAAGCTTTAAGCCAGCTGGATTGCAGTAGAAATTGGAGCCCTGTGGATGACAGCAGGCGATTAAAAACATCTTGACTCAATTCATATCACTGCTAACTATGAGTTAAGGATTGGATGTGGCTCTCAAAGTAATGTGGTCACATAAATGTGACCCTGGACCACAAAACCAGTCATAAGTAGTATGAGTATATTTGTAGCAATAGCCAAGAACACATTGTATGGGTCAAAATTATCGATGTTTCTTTTATGCCAAAAATCATTAGGATATTAAGTAAAGATCATGTTCCATGAAGATATTTTGTAAATTTCCTACCGTAAATATATCAAAACGTAATTTTTGATTAGTAATATCCATTGCTAAGAACTTCATTTGAACAACGTTGAAGGCGATTTTCTCAATATTTAGATTTTTTTGGACCCTCAGATTCCAGATTTTCAAATAGTTGTATCTCAGCCAAATATTGTCCTATCCTAACAATATCCATACATCAATGAAAAGCTTATTTATTCTGCTTTCAGATGATGTGTAAATCTCAATTAAAAAAAATGTACCCTTATGACTGGTTTTGTGGTCTAGGGTCACACATATTAATGTAATAGTTGCTTTTAGAAGTTGATGCATGTGCCTAAACCTTGTTTTGAGAACATCGTAGCAGTTTTAAATAGTTTCCTGACAACTTTTAAGAAGTTTCTGATGAAACTTTTTTTTCTAGTGAAATTGTTGCTGCATCCAATTGTTGCATGTTGTTTGCCAGTATCCATTATTAGGTAAGTTTCCCTTTGAGGCCATCTGTCAAGCGAACGCTTTGTGTGTGTGTTTGTGTGTGCACACTTGTGTGTGTTCTTGAGTGTGAGTGTACATGCCACATGTGCACATGCATATCATGGCTCATTAGTTGTGAGCATTCACAAACACTCACAATACAATGCAAGCTGACTGCCAATATGGCTTCTGTTGCTCAGGTGTGAAGTGAATTTATGTTGATGATACGGGAGTTGGGTCTCCGCCAAGCAATATGGCATCGTGCAGCTGTGTTCAATTTAGAGGCAATGTCTTTGAAAGAGTGAGTACCCAAAGCAGCCCCCGGCTCAACTTCTGCCTCAGACGATACAATCTGCTGCCATCGTCATTCAGTCGAGCACAGAGTTTGTGTCCAGCCATATTGCTCAATTCATCAGATAAACCACAGAAATAACATTTTATCAAAGATAGACTGTGACTCTGGATTTGGTCAGATAAATTCGGCACTTTGATATTATGATTGTGATTGGCACAAATGATAGATCGACAAGTGGATCATGAGTGAGAGAGCAGCCTTCATGTGGTACTACTTCTGTTTTCTTCTCATCATTGTCAACTCATAGATGAAAGTGGTTAAAAATTTTTTTTTTGTTGTTTGTTTTTATTAGTAACTGTTCGCAACTAAATTATTTTCCTACCTTTTCTTGTAACTCCATAAAATCCATTCCAATGAACATCATCGGAGATGTTTAATTCACAATCATTCTGAGCATTATTCCTGCTGCTGTTCACATTAATCCACAAGTCGTTCTTATAGGTTAGGCTATTTTCATTCAATTCGATGTAAAAACAATAGGCTAAGTATGTCTTGCATCATTTAATGTTAAAAAAAAAGAATCACATTACTATATGTTATAGCCTTGCCACTGATCACTAGATTTTATACAGATGTTACTATAATGATTCTGTAAATGGTGATCAGCACCCAAATATTGTATATAATGTGGAAGTTTCTGCCTTTTGCCTTGGCGTGACATCTCACTTTTTGCAGACGGTAAAAATCAAGTTTGAGATCATTTTCATTAAAACATCTAATTGCCAGTGTAGCAAATTAGCTCAAATGGGAAATGTATATAAATAATTACAATTAATTATAATTAATTACAATTATTTATATCAGCTGCCAGTAGTAACTGTAGCAAAATTTATATTGCCACCTATAAGCTTGACACCAGATTTCCAGTGTCCTACCTATAATAAATTTTTCTGGACAAATAAAAATCTTTAAAGACATTTTTGACTACTAGATAGATAGATAGAGAGAGAGAGAGAGAGAGAGATAGACTGTTAATCTTTGCAAGTTACAGATGCATAGTCATTTGTACGTGACTTTTTAGAGAGAGTCAGGTTAAGTGCTACTTATTTATCAGTTCCATACAAAGACCAATGATCTCGTATCGCACATCATTCAGTAGCCTTGTTGTCTCATTACATTTGGAGGTTTGCCAATAAGACTGTGCGTTAAAGGCAACTATGGGAGCAGGAACCTTGTGGTCCATGGAAATGAGATGGTGCTGATGAATGGCTGTGATTAGTGACTCTGAGCATGTGGTTTTATGGCCTAGCAGCTTCTCTGTTATCACTTAAACCTGAGGCAAGATGCTTCATCATGGGCCCGGAGCAGCTGACAGGTCTCGCATAAAACAAAACAAGTATCCAGTGCACGCTATAAAACTCAAAATTATCTGGTCAAATAAGCTGCTCTCACCTACGACTACGAGACCCCTGAAAAAAAAGGACAATTATTTTCAAGGAGAATGAAAATGAGCCGAAGGGTTATAGTTCTAAAGAGGGCCATATATTAAAATAGGTTTGCGTATTTTATGCTCTGCCATGACAGTGCCTAATCAAATTTCGCAATGCTACTCGAGCTTCTACTCCTACTCGATCAGAGGTCACAAGCATGGTCACTTCAAACAAATAACTGTATTAGAGATGGCGTGTACTGTATGTGTTAATAAGCTTGACACCAAAAATGTCATGAACAGTTTCCACAATATTTGAAGGGTCTGAAAACAGCACCACTCTTGGGTATATAGTGATGCTTTATGTGTAAAAGACATCAGATTGCATGTTTTGCTCAAAACATTGTGTGAATTTTTAAATGAGGGCATGTATAATTGTTTAATCTCAGTGTGATACAGTTCAATGTAAATCACCATTCCCTTTATTAACTTTATTTTACAGGTCCTGATTAGTGGACTCTGCAGGGTTCCTCTGCTTTTATGAGGTGTGGTTAATGTTGTCTTCACGTTCTTGATCAAAGATATTTTTGTCTAGCAGTTTAGCTTAACACCATGAGTAAATGTTCTCCACACCATCCCAGAGGCAAATGTTCTTTTTCAGTTTCATTTGGCATGATAAAACATTCATTAAAATCTCATTCACATAAAAGTACAATTTCCATAATAACAGGATTTTAGATTTATGACAAATTGCTGTACTTCAGAATCATTCTATTCATGATTCATCTTTGTCATACAGGATATTGTGGAAAACTTTTGGTTTACTTTGGATAAGCAGAAAATAAGTGTCATCAATTAACACTTAGTGTTTCTGTATTCTGTCAACTGAGTGCAAAAAAATGTATGTTGCTGGTAGATTTAACAGTTTGACAGCAAGAAACAGCTGAAATATGAGAAGTGGCAAGCATTTATTTAATGTAGAAAAATTTTGTTTTTGAGTATTTAGTTATTCATTTAGCAGGCAGATACTTTATATACAAATTGACACTAACTACGAGGACAGCAGAGCAGCAAGGCTGCATTGTGAATGATGTCTTATCCATGCCAAATAGTATGTGTAATTCTTGTTTGTGGGAGCTAGATGTAGATTTTTCAACATTTACAGTATTTTCAGTACACCACTTTCATCATGTTCTGTTTTCAGTGATGGACAGTTTTTATTTTATTTTATTTTATTTTATAAATATTAATTTGATATTAATAAATATTTCACTCCAAAATAATAAAAATAAATAAATCTATCATTACTTTGCTCACCCTCATGGTCGTGCCAAACCTTTAATGGCTGTTGAAAATTCAGCATTTCTATCACAGGAATAAATTACATTTTAAAATACATTATATATATTTTATATTATATTATTATGTATATTAAATAGAATATATATCACACTATTACTGTTTTCTTTTTTTTTACTGTATTTTTAATAAAATAAGTCTTCTTTCAAACACATAAAAAAATCAGACCCAAACATTTTTTTAATGTATTTCTAATTTATGAGAGTTTTCTCATTTTGGAAAAACTTTACATAATATCTTACTTTTTACTTCACTGCCTAGTGCATCCCTAATGGTTTTATAATGATATACATTTACAAGGTTTGAATAGAGTTTTAACACATTTTGTCCCATGCGGGTTTTTATACAGTATATTTATACCGTATTGTCACCACACATACAGTGCATAGATTCACACAAACATACGTTTCTGCATCCACATTGTTTTTCACAAAAAGATACTGCACACACACTATCTGTAAAAACATATTCAGACCCTCAGATAGACTACTAAAGTAACATTAGTCAGTTATGCTGAATTCTAACATTTCATACTTCTATATGGTTTTTAATAATGTATGATATATTTAGCTGTTTTCACTTCAGTATGACAGACAGTGTCTGACCATTTTTGGAACACTTGCAGGACATGCATAATTAATGTCGGCATCCACTAATCTTAACTAACCTATTTAAGCTCTATCTGTGTGACTGGGACATTCCATCCCTCGCTCTGTAAATATGTATTTGAGAATGAGGATGGAGCTTATTGAGAAAAAACCTACAGTAAAGTCCTTATAGATCAATAGTTTTACCCATTTACTCATATCTGCAGGTGACATTTTAAACATTGATCAAACATGTTTTCAAAAGCAACACTTTTAGAATGCTTGCCACAAAATAAATGTGTCTGGCCACCAAGGAAGAAGCTCAGCTCGACTGGGAAGAGCCTGTGTACCATCCTTTCAGTTCTCATAAAAGAGTGGTTCCAGATACCTTACTATACTTTTCTTTGTTTGCTTCACTACAGAAAGGAATATCTCTAGTGTACATTGATCTACCTCAACATGTTCAAGTCCACATGTTCCATGACAACAAAAATCAAGAGAAAGTGAAAGAAGAGCCAGTCACGATAGAGTAGTCACTTGAGACTGGATAAAGCATTTCCATGTTCCCAAGCAGCAGTGGCATAAGCAGCCCTGAAGGAATTCTGGACTTCTTTCATCTTGGTTGTTTTGTTGCATCAGTGGGAAGATTCAGTTAACATTAGCATCATCCTCTGTAAGACCCAGTACCTGAAACAAGATTTCTCATTTACTTTTCTCTGTAATGGCTCGCTTTAAAAATCTGGAGTTTTCTTACTCCGGGGCTTTATTGTTTGGATCATTAATACTAATTAGGTCATGTGAGTGCACACTCTACATAGGTTATCAAGTAACATCAGTATGAACTAAATATTCGTGTTCTAAGCCTTCCTAAATTTGCTCATAGGTGCCCAATATCAGTGATATTTCGCAAAAATCAATAGTTTTGGATGCATTTTAAATGTCTTCAGGTAAAAACATCCCTCAAATCTGTTTTCTCATTGATCATTGGTGGTCAACATCCTGAATTGCAGCTCATGTTGCTTTAGGATTATAGGAATAGTGATTTATCATCTGCCAACTAGTAAATGTCTAACTCATAATTGAAAATCATGTCTGTCAAATTTGAAAAATATTTGGGAGCAAAAGACATTTGGAAAAAGCCAAAAATCAGCATGTTTTTTTTATTGCAGCCCCCATTATGTACATAAGTGTTGCAAATCTAAGTCAATTTTTTCAGTTATGAGTCAGTTCTATAAGTCTGGTAACACAGATACTGTAGTGATCATGTTCTGCAAGACCTGACCAAGCTTAAAACTAATGATGGCTAAAACTGCTTGGGAAAATATCAACAAAACATTAAAGGGGTCATATGATGCTGCTAAAAATAACATTATTTTGTGTATTTGGTGTAATGAAATGTGTTTATGCGGTTTAAGGTTAAAAAAACACATTATTTTCCACATACTGTACATTATTGTTTCTCCTCTATGCCCCGCCTTTCTGAAACGCGTTGATTTTTACAAAGCTCATCGGTCTGAAAAGCGAGGTGTGCTGTGATTGGCCAGCTATCCAGTGCGTTGTGATTGGCCGAATACCTCAAGCATGTGATGGAAGTGTTACGCCCCTTTCCATACTGTGATGCCATGTCCCGGCCGGAGCGACGAGACAAAAACATTAAAACCCATTATAAACGAGGCATTTGTTGCATCCAGTGGGGACATAATTACAGATTATAATGACTTATACTGTCTTTTTATGCGTTGCGTTGC
>NW_015653486.1:308050-317394 GCF_001515625.1 Sinocyclocheilus rhinocerous
CCCTCTTTCTTTGCGTGAACATTTGGTCGGCGTTGTGCAAATCTTCCCACATCGCGACGTAGACATGTGGGGGCATGTTAGAACGAGCCGTTTTAGGTAGGCGTGGTTGAGAGCTTGTAACACTTCAAAGAGAAAGGAAAAATTGAAATCGCATCATATGACCCCTTTAAAAAATAAAAATTAAAGAAAAAACAACAAAAAGCAAGATAGGCCTACAGTAGCTAATGAACAAAGCAAATAAATAAATAAATTATAAGCATTTGCAACTATTTGCAAGTATAATTAGACCTTTTTAGACAAGATGTAGAATCATGTCATATTTCCCTCTCAAGAAATATGCTGATTAGGTTTATTAATGGGAGCACAAGGAAGAGGAACACATTGAAACTGATGAAGTTGATTCAGAAGAGGAAATTACTAAAGACAAGAGTAAAATGTCAAATTTGCCATCAGAACATGAAGCCAAAGAGAAGAAATGGAGTAGATCATTATGCATCTTTTCTTATGAAAGATGGCATGCAAATGTCCTCATTAATCTGAAATGATGCAGCGCTCAGTCCGTTTATAAACCTGAAAAATATATTGTTGTGTATTTTTGCTTTGTAAGCCAGTGACACAAATAATTTTTCACATTTTTTTTTGGTAGTCATAGCATAGGTAGCTCTAAATTTTGATTAAGGTCCAGAAAAAAACAGCCGACAGTAAGTAAAAGTTTGAAACTACAATTTTTAAACATCAAATTAGTATTATTATTATAAAAATGGATAGTTCCAGTGCTGGGTCCTGATTGGCCAACACAACATATTACTGCACTCACAATACTACTGCACTAAAAAAATTGTAACTAGTGCTGTCAAACGATTAATCGCGATTAATCGCATCCAAAATAAAAGTTTTTGTTTACATAATATATGTGTGTGTACTGTGTATATTATGCATATACAAATAAACACATACAATATATATTTTGAAAATATTTACATATATTATTTACATGTATATATTTATATTCATAACATTTATATTATATAAAAATATATTTAATATATAAACAACATATTTTTCTTAAATATATACATGCATGTGTATCTATATATACATAGTAAATATACACAGTACACACATATATTATGTATTTATTTTGGATGTGATTAATCGCTATTAATCGTTTGACAGCATTAATTGTTACTAACTAAAAAATAGTTACAATGAAAATCTGTCCTTTTTTATTGTATTATTATTTTATAAACGCCACGTGTAAAACGGAGAGAGAGAGAGAGCTTCTCTTTGAACATTTAAATGTAAATCATTTCACTTTTTCATGCACATTTTAAGAGTATCTTAGTCCTGTTTTTTACCAGTTAGAATCTATTTACACTTTATATACAAAATGTATGTTTTATGCTTATGCATCATGTATCATTATTGCACAATGGTTTGCAATCTGTCATAAACTTATAATGATATGGACTATACACAATATGAAAGAAAATGAAGAATAACCAGACCAGTGAATGTAGACCTGGTAGATTTGCTCTCATGCTAGAGGTCTACACATTCATTGACAAGAGCTCACGAGGACAACAGGCTACCATAGCAACAGCAGTATGCAAGCTGCACAGATGATGTGCACTCCTATGCAGCAGACTATCAGAATGCACACTGGTCGATCTAAATGAAAGCATGTTTGGGTTAGGATGCGTGCCAAGGTCCGACAGTCAAGAACCACTGGTCTATGACAGCCTGCGGTAAAGCATTTACCACTGTCACTGATGGATGTGGAGGAGGAATACATTGAAAATGCCAACCTGTTTAGCCCAGGAAAATATTACCATGTAGTTTTGAATACCACATGTGGAATAATGTGCAACCCGATTAAACTGAACCACACAAACCCATCTCAACTCAGTCCAAATGGCGCACACGCGTGTGCAGAACTGACGATATTCAAAGCAGATGGCAAAGGCCAACAAAGCAATCTGGAGCTGTATTAGTGATAAGACCTTAAAGTGTGAAGTGTACTGAAGTGTGCATTCCTCCCAATTTCTTTCTAACTCAAACCTTCACTGTTTTTTATTGATCACCTTGCTGTGGATATATGGTCATCCAGGCACAGAAATGAAATCTAGGAATGCCTCTGATAGGCCACTTGTTCAGTAAAATGGCTGTTGTGTAATGGAGAGAGACCACTTCTGCTTACCTGCCCAGGTAATGTGCGGCTCTGGTAGATTGATGCATTCAATGTCCATCTAGAACTTCTTTCAGACAACAAAGGGGTCTGTAAAACAAGCAGTTGTATAAAACACATTGATCTTATTTTTTCTACATTTCTACATAACACATATTAATTTATTTATAATAATAAATAATAAATCCTAGATTTCATTGTGAACAATAATAAATGCAGAGCTTTTGGAGAGCATTTTAGCAGAATTTCAGTTATAACATAAAGGCATATTTCACCCAAACCAATTAAAATCTGGCATCGTTTACTCACTCATCATTGGTTCAGCCGTTTTTGTCCACACAGTGTAAGTCAATGGGGTCCAAAAATGACAATGGACCGCAATGACTTTCATTGTATGGACAAAAAGAAATCAAATCTCTGGAAGAAGAAGACAAGTAGGGTTTGGGTGGAGCCATCAATCATGCAATTATATTCAAATTATGGGTTTTCCTTCATGGTTCATTCATGTTGTGAGAGACCTGGCTCACCTACCTAAGCGAATTAAAATGCTTTTTAAATTCCAACAGGCCCTCGCAGCTAATTTAATAGTAAAATTGGGCATCCCTGACCTACAATGTAATATGCGTGAATACAGTAGTCATAAGCAATCATGGACTCATGGCAGGCATCTTTTACATTTAACTGCTCAATTTTCTGTTATGCTTGAAGTTCATCAATGAATGAATGCAATGCTGTGGGACCTACAACACAGCTACTAGGAAACTGAAACAAACCCATCTCACTACTACTACTATTAATATGATAGCAAAAGAAAATGATGTCTGATCAATAATGTTTTTGCTGAACATATCATAAGAGTTTAAGAATGTAGAGTGTATATATATTAATTGCTTCTTAAAGAAATAAGAAATTAATACTTTCATCAAGGACACAATAAATTGCTCAAAAGTGACTGTAAAGACATTTATAATGTTTCCAAATATTTCAAAGAATTTGAGTTTTCTGTTTGCTAAAGAATTCAGTTTTGCTATCACAGAAAAAAAATACAGCTTAAAGTATATATAGAAAACATTTGCTTTAAATTTTAATAATATTTAACAATATTACTGGTTTTACTTTGTTTTTAATCTGATAAATGCATTGGTGAGCATAGGATACTTTCAAAACCATTAAACCTTTTCTAAACCTAAACCTTTCAAAAACTTTTTTTTTATCTTATTGACCCCAAATCTGAATGGAACAGGAAACACTGTAAAACTTGTCAAGTCACCTTTATTTAGCCTATATAGTGTTTATACAATACAAATAGTTTAAAAGTGGCTTTACAGTGATAAACAAGAAAATAGTGATTCAATGATGCAAACAAAACTCAATTTTGCTGTAAAGCAGCTGTAAAAAGACAATAGTAGACAGTCATTATTCAGTTGAAATCAGTTCAGTATTGATTCAGTTCTGCAAAGTTCATCCATTTTTGGATGAGTTTAATTAATCTATAAAGCTATAAAGCTCTGGAGAAAACAGTTATTTCATCATCCAGCTCAGTTCATTTCAGTTTAGTGTTCTTGCAGTAAAGTCAATAGTATTGCCAAATATTATATGTCCCCAACTAAGCAAGCCAAAAACTCTATCGGTGACAGAAATGAAGAAAAAAAAATAAACTTGGGAGAAACCAGGCTCAATCAGGGGGCTAGTTCTCCTCTGGCCAGATAAACCAACATGGTGTGGTTTAATTCCAGGCTGCATCACAAGTCAGAGTTCTGGACTGATATCTTTCAGAATATTTAATCCAGTTCCTTCTGCTTGAAGATCAGGTACATCACGCTGGGTTGTGCAGAGGATGAGTCTGGTTCTCGTGGTGCTGATCCACCATCTGATCTGGATACTGATCAGGGGTCTCATTTATAAATGAGATTTCTCTCCGTTGATTTCATCCTAAAAGTGTACGTAGGCACAAAAGCTAGATTTTGCGTACGCACAAAAGTTTTCAGATTTATAAAACCATGCGTATACCAAAACCTGTGCAAAAATCCCTTTATAAATCCCAGTCAGGGGAAGACTGTGCGTATGTGCATCTCCACCCCGACTCCTCTCCGAAATCACCATATATGGAGCTTACAACGCCTAGTTTTACTATGCATAACTTCATCTGCATATCATTTCCATGCATATTCCATCCACGTGACACCATGTTTAACACCGCCAAAGGTACAAGACATTAAGGAAATATAAGATACGGACTATAAATGCCATTTGTTCCATACACATACATTTTTTTTTGCTAAAAATCATCCGGTATCCTTGTTATGTTTTAGAATAAATATATCAAACTATCCATAAAAAAAACTGTTTAAAATAGTTCTCAGAAAAATAATTTAGAATACAGTTTATCTCATTCATTTCCACTGGCCGAATAATAATTCAATTGTTTTAAAAAAATTCAAATTAAATTAAATTAATGCAGTTTTGCTGATAAGGTGAACATCTTTTAGCTATTTTTAGTGGGAAAATATAGGCCTATATTCATTGCAGTGTAAATACAATTATCTGACTCTGCGCGTCATTGACAAAGTATTTTAAAAAGGAAACGTGCAAATCTTACCGTTTCCTGAAATAGAGCTTAAATAGTGACATAGTGAAACAAATACTGCAGGCTCTTTCAGTCTATCATCTATCTACTGCAGCTTTTTGAAACATCAACACTAATGGAGATGATGGGAGGAAGATCATTTCAAGTACTTAAACACCACTGTTAATTATTTTCTAGCTTGGCAAGTTGCCTTGTGATTTTCAAAAGACACTATATATATATATATATATAATATATATATGAGCAAACATCAATTCAAGTATCTGACAGACTAAGCATGCATATGTAAAAGGAAATAATCTCCCAGGTAGTAGTGATGAATACCATAATTAGATTTTGCTGTGCAGTTCTTTAGTGTGAATTCAAAAGTGAACAAACGATGATATACTGGTATAATATTTGACCGCAGGCCATTTTGAAATGCTTAAATTAATGTTCATGTTGCCCTTTGAAAATATAAATACCGTCAGTTTACAATTTATGGCTTCAAAGTAACCAATACACCATTCATAACAGCATCGAGGAGTTTAGATGTAAAATGTTCTTGAGAAAAAAGGGCTTGATTTGTTACAGAATCCCAAATCACATCAACACAATAGTCACATACTGCCTGTGCTGGGAATTGAAACATTATACCCATGATTACTTTTGCAAAATAATAAAAAAAGGAAGACAAAAGTGTTCCCATGGTTCTCATTAAATTATTTGTAGACAGAGATTGGACTCTAGGGAGAAATCAATGTGTTTAATAAATACCCACTTTAAGATAAGCTCAACTCCCAGCAGATCAGACTAACCACACAGAGTTAATTGGCCTGTGGATGGAAGGTTGATCCATTGTTTCCCATCACTCCCCGCTGACTGCAATCAGTTAATCACTAACCACTGTCATCAACAACAGTAAAAACTGTATGACATCACTGAATAATACATACGTTTTAGATGAGATTGCACTATTATTCTTTACTTTTAGTTGTCCATACTTACTGGTTAAGTGTGTAAGACACCTAATCTTACATATTTATTGTTTTTTCCAGAGATCGTTTGCTAGAAAATGAGAATGGTGCATAATTTAATCCTCTGTGGAGTGCATTATAACATACAAAACTAGCTTAAAAAATAAGTAAAAATTCTACTTAAAATGTAAAACAATTACGGAATTTTGTGAATGTCAATTTATAGCCTTTCATTGTAAATTATGAGATGACTTGTTCTTTTTTACTTCCAACTGTACATTGAACAGTATTTTTACTGTAAAACTACATGAAATTGATTACAGTTTTTCACTTACTTTTAACCAATTTGATCAATTTCACAGCCTTTTACTTTTAAAATTACTGTAAAAAATCTTTTTACAGTGTATATTCTAAATATTTTTGTCTTTGATTTTGATAGTTTGATTAATTTTGATTAACTAATTTTGATTAATTTAGTTTGTAGTCTAAACAACATTGTACAATGTGTAAAAAATTAAACAGTTGATTAAATAAATAAATAAATAATTGCAGCCAACATTTGAAATAAATAAATTTATCTATTTTTAATGCATTCTATGAGTAACTACTGATCAGTATGGAAGCCCGTTTCCGTCACTGCATAAAAATTTTTTAAAAAACGGTAATTGCGTTTTTATCTCATAGTTTTTTTTTTTCACAATTGTGTGATATAAACTTGTAATTGTGAGTTATAAAGTCAGAACAGTGGGATATAAACTTGCATTTGATAAACTCGCAGATAATGGGCCCTATCATACACCCGGCGCAATGCGGCGCCAGGTGCGACGCAAGTGTTTTTTACTAGTTTCAGCCCAACGCAGTTATCATTTTCACATCCTGTGGCATGTTGTTTAAATAGCAAATGCATTTGCACCCATTTGTGCACTCATGGGCGTGCTAGTCTGAAAACAAGGTGTGTTCAGGCACATTGTTGGTGCGTGGCTATTTTGAGGCATCTGAAATAGACTGTGCCACTTTATTTATTTATTTATTTTTTGTTATTTAAAAAGTGTGTTAGTAATATGCGCCTATAGGTGGGAACACAACGCACGTATACTTTGCTTATTACACACACAGGGACGTGCAGCAGCACACAAACATGCCAAATATAAAAATTTAAAGGATTACAATGTAAAAGATTATTATTGTGTAGGCTACATAAATATAAAAATGTTTACATGTCATAATGGATAGTCATTGCATGTATCAGAATTAGGCTACCTTATTTGCTTGCGCACAAGCAGCTCCGTTTCGTCTTTGGAAACCCCTTCAGTCTTTGCGCTTGCAAATTCCGCCATGTAAATAGCGAATCCGCCATGGTGCCAGCGCAACTGGCTCTTAAACGAAATGGGAGATGAGACTGATTGGTTTATTGCACGTTATGCCATAAACACTCCCATTACTCAGGAGTATTAAGAGAATAGAGACAACCCTTTTAGACCATGTGCCGAGCGTGCCAACCGTAATTTTGCTGTCATTAAACTAACAAAAATGGATTCGGCCACGCGCTTTAGACCATGCGCTTAGATTGTTAAAATAGGGCCCGATAACTCTAAATTCTGCCGAATTTGTATCTCACAATTTCATGTTTTTTCTTAGCAATTCCGAGTTTATATCTCGCAATTCTGAATTGTTTTTCTCGCAATTCTGACTTATTTTTTCTCAGAATTGTGAGATGTAGCAATTACAAGTAATAGTCCAGTCCAGTAAAAGTCCAGTTATTGCAGTTTATATCTCACAGTTGTGAGAAAAAAATGTCAGAATTGCAAGTTTGTATCACGCAATTGTAAGGAAAAAAAGTCAGGTTTGCGAGATGTAAACTCGCAATTGTGAGATTTTTTTTTATTTTTTACTCAGTGGGGGGAAACGGGCTTCCATAGATCAGTGTGCAAAAAAGCAGCACAACTGTTTCTAAATTAATTTTATAGTTGTTTTCTATATAGAAGAAAAGTGTGTGTGTGTGTGTGACATGTGACGTGTGACGTGACATGTGGCCAAGTATGGTGACCCATACTCGGAATTAGTGCTCTGCATTTATCCCATCCAAAGTGCACACACACAGCAGTGAACACACACACACCGTGAACACACACCCGGAGCAGTGGGCAGCCATTTTTGCTGCGGCGCCCGAGGAGTAGTTGGGGGTTCGGTGCCTTGCTCAAGGGCACCTCAATCGTGGTATTGAAGGTGGGAGAGAGCGCTGTACATTCCCTCCCCCCACCTACAATCCCTGCCGGTACGAGACTCGAACCCGCAACCTTTGGTTTACGAGTCCGACTCTCTAACCATTAAGTCTGACTCTCTAACCATTACCATTACCATAACCGTGTGTGTGTGAGTGTGTAAAAAAGGAACATACTGTAAATTTATGAGATTATCAAAGAGTTATTAATTCAAAGAAATATTCAGCCTATTCATGGAAAATGTTTTGACGTGGGTGGACAAAAACCTTGACCAGAGCTAAGGAACCTTGGCGCCTCATTGTAGACCAACTGACAGTGCAGTTCTTTGCCAGTGGGAAGTGCTGTTGTGAGAATCACTAAATTGTATAAGCCATGTGACCTTGGCACAGTATCTGAGTTGGGTCTGATCCAATAGGATTTAATAAGTAATGCAGGAGAGCAGAGAGGAGCAGACAGTGTAATGGACCATTTGACCAGAGGCAGACATTTAGCTCTGAGCCTGAAGAGGGCCAAATAACACTGCAGTGCTGATAACATGAGAGCAATTGAACGCGGAGGAAACCAAAGACAAATTCACTTGCTACATACCATGTAAAGGGAAAGTTCACCCAATACTGAATATATCATTTACTCACCCTCAGGTTGTTTTAAAACTGCATGGCTTACTTTGTGGAACATAAAGATATTAGGAAGAACGTTACAGTGATTTCCATTCAATGGAATTCATTGAGGTCTAATGTTGAAATATCTTCTTTTGTGAATGTACTGTAATTTTGTGATGAATAATCTGATGTTAGTGTAATCATATTAAATATAAAAAGACAAACCAGCACTGTTTGTTCCATAACATGAAATCTAGTGAGACTTCATGTCTCTTCCATTTTCTTTAAAACAGGAAACATGACAAACCTGAACAAAGCCCATTTTAGCAATGCGGTGAGCACCGTGGCATGAAAAAAATTACACAGAAGTGGTTATGAAAATGTCACGTTATGCAAGGGTTGAAAAGAGCTTCTTGTAATAAGAGATCTGGATAAACCTTTAGCACTGAAGATGATGAAATCGATCTAAATATAAATTAAGTAAAGGTCAACTGTGTTCACGGACCTGGTTCTCACCTGATTTCAGTCGCACATGTAAGTAGGTTATATTGCATGTGATTAGAACTGCTGAATGCTGTTGCCTCTTTGTTTTGTTTTTTTATTTGTTTTTTTGGTAACACTTTAGAATAATGGTCCATTGTTAACAAGTAACTATGCAGGAAGTAATAGGTAGTACTACATTAACACTTAACTTAATACTATTAACTAATAGAGAAGAAAGATTAACTAAGCAGTAAGTAGTAGCAAATTTAGGACAAAGGTAGTTCCTTATTAGATATTTGATAATTA
>NW_015653486.1:317896-319258 GCF_001515625.1 Sinocyclocheilus rhinocerous
TTCCAGTGCGCATTCCAGCTCCTGTAAAGGAAAGGACTCTGATCATTCCACTCATCATATCCTTTAATCTGTTCTACTAACTATACACTCACCGTGTCATCACCTGGATCCTACACCCATACTTTCTGTGACCAAATAAACTTGATTGTTATACTAACCTGTTGCATCAGACCTCTTCCGTTACACACGAAGCAGAGATCATAATTGTGAGCTAATTCAATCATGAGCTTGTCCGCATCACTTCTTAATTATTAACCTTTTTAAGTGAATTTTCATTTTTGATGAGGATATTTTTATTTAATAATTATCAAATATTTAATAAGGAACAACCTGTGTCCTAAATTTGCTACTATTTACTGCTTAGTTAATCTCGCTTCTCTATTAGTTAATAGTATTAAGTTAAGTGTTAATGTAGTACTACCTATTACTTCCTGCATAGTTACTTGTTAACAACGGACCATTATTCTAAAGTATTACTGTTTTTTTTATTTTTATTTTTGTGTGATTTGGTTGTATGTGGGATAAATTTAGGTATCACATACTGCTGCAAATTCAATGAACGGTAAATATGTTCAGTCAAGCATTTTGATGGAATTATGAGGTCTCCTCAAAAAAATGCCACTGAATTTCAGACCATACAATTAGAGCCATTCATGTATAATCTCTCTCTCTCTCTCTCTCTCTCTCTCTCTCAAATTCAAATGAGCTTTATTGGCATGACTTGCACAGTATTGCCAAAGCATTGTCCATTACATGAATAAGGAATAAACGAGTATATAATACATAAACAAAACAAGAAAAGATCTATTAAGTAATTAAATACATACATACTTTTTTTTCTCTCCCACAAACAAAAAAAACCCCAAGAAAAATATTAAAGACATTGTTTATAAAAAATAAAAAAATTTGCACAACAGTACATGTAAGAAATGCTCTTGCTTCAGTTTTGTCCACTGGCTGACAGTCTTAGTTTGTGACAGGCTGATACATATCTTGCTGCTGTGGGGATCATTTTGGAATCTTCCCCTAAAATGTTACTTAATTTTTCTGTATTTGGTAATGCCATAAAATGTGGTTTAATTTGTAGGAATTTGGGGAAATATGCAGCTCTAATGTTGTGATAGTAATCACAGTGCAGTAAGAAATGTTCCTCTGTTTCCAGCTCTTTCTGTGAGCACAGTGAACACAGTCTCTTGTGTTTATTTTCCTTACACCTGGGTCTCTTTTGAAAAATAATTATTTTTGTTTTTGCTAGGTTGATGATTTTAAGAGCCCATGTTTGACTGAATGTCTCTTATTATGTCGAGGAGCTGTTGTAGTCCCTCTTTTGTTTTTGACAGAATGACTAAATCATCTGCATAG
>NW_015653486.1:319268-323890 GCF_001515625.1 Sinocyclocheilus rhinocerous
TCTCTTAACACCAAAAATGGAGGACCTAAGTCCTTGAATTTTCCAACGTGAGATTTTTAAGGAATATGAGCCCATTAATCACCTTTGTTATTTAAAAAACAAGACAAACATCAGTATGCTGAATCGACAGATCAAGTAGAATATTTTAAATATTATGATACATATCTAAGAATATCTTTTAAAATAAATGTATAAATAATAAATGTCTTATTTATTATATATATATAATTTTTTTTTCTTCCTTCAAAAATACATTAAATAATGAGATCTCTAAGAGGTTCTTTTAAAAATAAATCTCTCTCTCTCTCTCTCTCTCTCTCTCTCTCTCTGATTTGGAGAAATTTAGCATCACATCACTTGGCCACCAATGGATCATCTGCAGTGAATGGGTGCCGTTACAATGAGAGTTCAAACAGCTGAGAAAAACATCACAATAATGCACAAGTAATCCACAAGACTCTCGTTGATCATTTAATGTCTTGTAAAGTAAATGCTGTAGCAGCGTGTTACAAGACATTAAATGATTGACTGGAGTCATGTGGATTATTGTGATGCTTTTATCAGTTGTTTGGACTCTCATTCTGACGGCACCCATTCACTGCAGAGGATACTGTATATTGGTGAGCAAGTGATGCAATGCTAAATTTCTAAATCTGTTATGATGAAGAAACAAACTCGTTTACATCTTGGACAGCCTGAGGATGGCTAAATTTTCAGCAAATTTTCATTTTTTTAAAGGATTAACCGAAAATAAAATAAAAATTCTGTCATCACTTATTCACCCTCATGCCACTTATTCACCCTCATGCCTTTACAAACCTGTACAACAACACTGGACTCCATTGACTGTCATTGTTTCTTTGTTAAAAGAAAAACTTTATTTTAAAAAACTGTTTAAATAAAGAACATCCTCTTATCAGTGGCAGCTGAAGCAGAAATGAAAATGCATTGGATTGAAATTTCATCTTCGGAGCTGATTGTATAGTTCTCAGATGTTTCATTGTTTTTTTGTGTGACTTATCTAATGCATATAAGGCACATATTGGACTTCCTGTGAGTGTAGGATGTCACATGTTCTTTTCTCGGTTTGTGACTCACTAACTTGTTTTGTGCTCTAGAGAACAAGCATATGGCTTATTGAGGAAAAAAAACAGAAATCGTCATTCCTTACAGTAATGCCTCTTCACACATCTCAGAGTGAACATTTACATTTGGAGGCAACGTGAGACATCAGTCATGAATTTGCATGGCCTCTTTTAACCTCAGGCAGAAATGTCTAATTTTAAATATTATTTCATTTGAAATCACTGATGTTAACATGACATAAATAAATTAGTGCTGTCAAACTATTAATCGCGATTAATCACATCCAAAATAAAAGTTTTTGTTTACATAATATATGTGTGTGTACTGTGTATATTTATTATGTACATATTAATACACACACATGCATGCATATATTTACGAAAACAGGTGTTATATTTGTATATTAAATATATTTATATATTATATCATTTATATAAATATACACATGTAAATAATTTTCAAAATATATACTGTATGAGTGTGTATTTATATATACATAATAAATATACACAGTACACACACATATTATTTAAACAAAAACATTTATTTTGGATGCGATTAATCACGATTAATCATTTGACAGCACTAAAATAAATATAGTTATGCATGTTATACTCAGATAAACATACATGAACAAAGTCACTTTTACTGCTCATAAATACTGCTGCACATTCATTTCAAATGAAGTAGTGATCATTCAGTATGTTTACATGGACAACAATACTCCGATTTTAATACGATTAAGACAATACTCTGATTAAGAATCTACCATGTAAACAGAGATTTTTGATTACCTTAATCCGGCTAAAGTCATAATCGAAGTAAACAGAAATCGAATTAAGACATGTGGAGTATTCCTATTTTAGTCGCATTACTGAAGTGCAGTATAGACATGTAAACACCTTAATCACATTATTACCATCGTGTAGGACTTTTCGCTACATTTTGCGACAGGATACACACACGGCAGTGCTCAACCGTTTGAAGGCAAATAAAAGAGCTTCAACAACTGTATGTACTTACAAATAATTATCTGCACTTGAAGCTTTCATAAAATTTTAAATGAAACACCCAAAACTGTACATGGCATCATCACGAAGACGAACTATATGTTTATACGTGAAATTACGGAGAAGACACATACAAATAATTATCTGCACTTGAAGCTTTCATAAAATTTTAAATGAAACACCCAAAACTGTACATGGCATCATCACGAAGACGAACTATATGTTTATACGTGAAATTATGGAGAAGACGTCGGATGGCGCCACGTGGGGACGTAATGACGTGTGCCATTAATCGAACTATGTACTATAACATGTAAAACGGGAACATGAAAGGAATATTCTAAAAGCAACTCATATAAACACCATAATCATAATATTGGCTTATTTAGAATAAGGTAAATAATTAGATTACTGATGTCTATGTAAACGTAGTCACTGTGAATGGCAGTATTATATACAGTAAAGAGACTTTAGAGAAAGAGTAGCTACTATATTTAAAATAACATCAAATCTCTGCTTTAAAGCTAAGCCAGAAAACTCTGAAAGTAGGCAGAGTGACACATGTTTAAAAGAGGAGTTTTTTAAAATATAAAAAAATATTCTTAAGGCCAGTTTATATCTGCTGTACTTTATCAATCATGTCTAAGAGATTTTTCCATCTGTAAAATAATATTACAGACCTATACCAGCCATTACCAGGCCAATTCCAAAGCAACACATACATGTTTGAGGTAAAGTTCTTTAATATATTATGAACAGTGTTGGGAGTAACGCATTACAAAAGTAATAATATTGTGCATGAGAAAATTGTGCTGTTGTTATTAAAGGTATTGATCGCAGACATTTGTTTGCATACTACAACTAATTCCAATTATTTTTCTCAAAATCTCTCATAGCAGGAAAAACACACTTTGGAGAAGGTGATGAGCTCTGCAAGTACAGGAAAAAGCAGCCCTTCTTGGCTGAAAAAGAAACTTTTTCAGAGTTTCTGAGAAAGACTTAAGACTTAGTTCACTCAAAAATGAAAAATATGTGGTTTACTCACCCTCATGTCGTTTCAAACCCATAAGATGATGTTTTTCTAGGGAATTGATGTTTTAAAAAAGCACCAAATATCAGAATTGTTGTAAAATGTATTGAAATCTATAAGGAGTTTACAATGTTGACCTTGCATTCTAATGTATTTTTCAAATTTGTCCAAATGTGAGAAACTGTCCTTCTTTTCTTTTTCTTTTCTAAAGTTTAATGCGAGTTCATCTGAAATGTGAGTGGCTTTTTTTCAATGGCACATGGATGTTAAATTTCTTGGATGAACGTTCTATTCTGGAATGTTATGCTTTTATTAAGCCATGCCGTTTTAAAGCAATTTTCACTATTAACTGTTGTAAATTCTTCCTCAAATTCCAAAAGTGGAAATTATGTCAATGAGTGTTGAAGATTTCAATGTGATGTAATGACTTTCAAGAGTGTAAATTCAGTAATTTAGTTAACACAGTAAAATCTCATTCTGAAGGTGAAGAAATTGCTTAATATGTACAATTTAGATTTGTATTTATCTGGATATTTGATTTAAAAATATGTAAAAAATATAAGTCAAAGGAAATCAGTACAAATACATTTATACTGATAATTTGATATATAATCATGTAAAAATATATTTGGTTGAAAGTGAATTTTTAGATTCAGTTGACTATAAAAATTAGATTTTGTCAAACTTAATTTTTTTCAGTTGAGAAAAAGTAAACCGATTACATGTAACAAGTTATTTGTTTAAGTTGATCCAACGACACATTTTTTTTCAGTGTGGTTAATCATCCCTGCAAAGCTAATCAAGCCAATCATTGTTGAGGTGCATCTTGGGCATTGCACAATTCGTCACATTGGAATTATAAGGTTCTATATCTGTGTTCTGAGCAGTTTTGAGATATTGAGCTTCAAGGTTTTTGCATTCCATATAGCAAAAATTATATGAGGAACAAGTTTCTTTAAAACATGAAAATGACAGGGATCCTAAATGTATTCTAAATGTCCAATATCAAAATCATCTCAAATTTGTAAATGAGGATTTCTGGAATGGGTCAAATGCAGATAGAACCTTCTAATAAAAAAAAAACAAAAACACTTTTCGCTTGGAATTATAAGGTTCTATCGGGCAAAAAATTAATTGAAGCAATAATTTTCAAGAAACACAAACCGTTTACTTATAATTTGTTTTAAAACAAAATTAGTGTTGTAACAATGTGTTGACATGCATGAGAAAGTTAAATTTAATGGTTTTTATGACATTTATTTCATATTTTAAATGAATATTTTTTTCATGTTAAGCATAAAAGGCAGTGCTCAATATTTTGTCCAGTGCAGATGTTAAATTTAGGCAGGAATATGGTGGGTAATTTAACACAGATCTGGTTTCCTGGTTAAAGTTAACCTTTCCACATGTTTGCGCAATGTTGTCTGGGGGTTTGGAAAAAGGAGAGTGGGACGGTGGGCGGTGCTCGGGGTGGTGACTGAAGGCGGTGACTGTGT
>NW_015653486.1:323964-330167 GCF_001515625.1 Sinocyclocheilus rhinocerous
TGTTTTGAAACTTATATGGTAGTTACATAGCACCTAGACCTCAGTTATCATGAAAAAAAGCCAGGAAATTTCAGTTTTGACAATATGGGACCTTTAAGTTTAAGTTTCCTATTGTTTAGACCGAAAGCAGCTACTGTAATACATCTGTCCAGGACTTTATTCCACAGAAAGTGGGACAGGTAAAATGGCTTTCTCTCTAGACATCAGTATGGCTGAAATAACATGCTAAAGTTTATTGTTGTAATTAAGACCCAATCAATTAAATTGTTGACTTTTTGACTTTTAAGGCTTAATATTGTAAAATTTAAGACATTTTAAGACTAACAACTCAGTTTTTACCAACAATGTAAAATTTAACATTTCATCTCACTTAATGTAGTATACACTTTAATCCAGTGTGCCATAGCGTAGAGCTTTATAGCTACATAGTACATACAGCTCAGTACAAGTACACAGGATGGATCAAGGTTGAAACATAACCTAATATATACATAACTTTCCCTCGTATGACAATGACGTGACTGGAATAAAGCAAATAGACTACAAAACCCGGACCTATCCTCTTAATAGCGCTGCTGGCTAGGTGTCTAACTGAAAATATCTCCGCAATAGCTACAGCAAAACACACAAAAAGACTGTAATTCCCTGGAATTTGGGCTGCTGTCATTGACAAGATCATAAATAAAATAGTCGATCATGAGGTTTCTAATAAACATCGCGTTGTGTGAAATTGTCTTCTCCTCACTGATTTAGCATTTTTCTGCGCTCTCTTCCGCTATCGCGGCGCAGTCTGGCGACATGACGAAAGCTGATTGGTCCTTGTGTGTGCATTCGAAGTGCTGATTGGCTCACGCAGATAGAACCATATAGAACCAAATTAAAGTTTGACTTTGTAGATAGAACCTTTTTGTTTTCTAAAAAAAAAGTCCCAAAATGTACACAACTTAAAATAGAAACATCACATAATTTAAATAAGTTGTCACAGAATATGAATTTGTGAATAACTCAGTTTTGACAAAAATGTCAGATAGAACCTCAGTACAAGTACACAGGATGGATCAAGGTTGAAACATAACCTAATATATACATAACTTTCCCTCGTATGACAATGACGTGACTGGAATAAAGCAAATAGACTACAAAACCCGGACCTATCCTCTTAATAGCGCTGCTGGCTAGGTGTCTAACTGAAAATATCTCCGCAATAGCTACAGCAAAACACACAAAAAGACTGTAATTCCCTGGAATTTGGGCTGCTGTCATTGACAAGATCATAAATAAAATAGTCGATCATGAGGTTTCTAATAAACATCGCGTTGTGTGAAATTGTCTTCTCCTCACTGATTTAGCATTTTTCTGCGCTCTCTTCCGCTATCGCGGCGCAGTCTGGCGACATGACGAAAGCTGATTGGTCCTTGTGTGTGCATTCGAAGTGCTGATTGGCTCACGCAGATAGAACCATATAGAACCAAATTAAAGTTCGACTTTGTAGATAGAACCTTTTTGTTTTCTAAAAAAAAAGTCCCAAAATGTACACAACTTAAAATAGAAACATCACATAATTTAAATAAGTTGTCACAGAATATGAATTTGTGAATAACTCAGTTTTGACAAAAATGTCAGATAGAACCTAATTCCAAGGTGACGAATTGTATCCAGATAAAAGAACAAGCTAATTCTAAACTGAACTTTAAGTAAGGAAAAGACTTAATGAAATCAGAAATGTGTTGAGACACATGACAATGTCCTTAGGTGAGATATCATGGCAGTGAATGCATGTTAACATGGCAGGGTCAGTTAATGGTTCACTGTTACCGCTCACAGTACAATCTCATTCAATGTAGCCTAAGGTGATACTGATGCTCATCCAACAAAACAGACAAGACAATGTAATGTCTTTTAATGGATTAAACAGCATTATGGCATGTGTATCTACTAAAATGCTTTAGAATTTCCTTAAAAATTATAGCAATCAAATTGCAAATTGCTCTGCACCTAATCACTGCATGGGTCAATAGACAAATTTTCCCCCTCAAAAAATAAATAAATAAATGTGAAATGTTGCTTTGAAGACAACAAAACAAGCTATTACCTATCCAAAAACGCAGTACTAATCAGTGTTGAGATTATGTTTCTTGTACACCAAGGATACGTTCCTTCCATCCCTTCCTCCATTAGATTAAACAGCCTCATCTGCCTGTGTCCAGGTACATTGAGTTTAGTTTAGAATCTATTTGAAATGTTTATTAAAATATCCAATTAAATATAAAGTATGCAAACAGTCATGCAAACATTTCATACAAACAAATAAATAAACGGGAGTGTAACTGCTCAGAATGATGCTGAATATTGGTAAATTTATAGTGAAGGGCCTGTTTTGAATATCCAATTCATTAATTACATTTTATTATTTTATAATACACTTTAAAATACTTTTTATGTAATATTTGTGTAACATTTAATATATTTAGTAATATGTTGTTACTGATTGTGTTCTATGTTGTGATTGACTTGTTCTCTATATAGTGAAAAATAAATATACTAAAATGTATTTGAAATACGTTTATTTCATGCTAAGTATACTACAAATACATTTACGTATTTATGTACTTAATAAAAATACCCTGCAATTGTACTTTTACTAAACTGGTTCTTAAAGTCTGCTAAATTGGAACAACTAATTGTGTACTTAATGCACTTTAATTGTGTAGAAGTAGTGCTGAAGTCCAACTAAATATATATTGAAGTATATTTGATTGTGCTAAAGTGGAACAATTGCAAGTAGTATACACTTTAATTATCTTGCATTTAAAGAACGATATTATTCAAAGATCATACAATCCTCATCAATAGTGATATTAAAACACATTTTAGGCTTAATGTTAAGAAATGTGCATTTTGCACAAGTAGTATTCCAAATAAAGTCAAATTTTTTATATCAGTACGTCTTGAGCAATATGTCAGTAAATACTGTGTATGTTAATAGATTTGAACTATACTTAGTATGAAATAATGTATTAGAGATATATTATTTTTTAATAGATTTTGTATTATTATTATTTAAAATAATTTATCTTTAATGATGTATTAGCACTTAATGATTTGACTACATGAAATGATGATAGCCTAAATTAATTGCAGGCCATTATAATGGTATGTACCAATTGTCATCGGTTCTGCTTTGGTATATTAACTGTCCCTCTAATTTGAGGCTGAAAATGACAGCGAGACTATTCATAATTTATAAGGCCAATTACCAAAGACAGTATTAACACTGTCCTTATTTGGTGTTATAAGGGTCTTTTTTGTATAGGAGCTCTCATTATGTGCAAGATGTGAAAGGCTTTGGAATCACAAGGTGCATGCCAGATAATGGCCACCATTAGAAGCTCTCTAATCAGCTTTTCCCTATTTCACATGAAATCTAAGCACAGTATTGCTCCATATGAAGAGAGATTAGATTGAGTGAGAGCTCTTTGCTCAGATTAGTGGTGGTCTGGCAGAGAGGTGGGTATTTGTTTCCTAAATGATTGAGCTGGAGAAAATGGCTGCTCTTATCAACAGCAAAGAAGCTCTAACCATTTACCAAAGGTCAAGAGTGTATGCAGAGATTTACTCATAATGAGAGCCTCCACTAGTTCATAGTGATGGTCAAATTCGCTTTGTTCAGGGAAAACATTTATTTTCAAGGTAAAGCCACAGATACTGACTTTTTTTTAGCAATCAGAACTTTGTGTGTCAAGAGAGCGTGCATATCCAAGGTTTAAACATGAACAGTTCTGTGCACTGTTTATTGTCTTGTGAATTGAAAAGACAGAGCGGTTGATTGGCAGGCAGACTGTAAACAGTTCCATCAATGCCTTTCAGGAAAAAGACATTTCGAAAGTCTGTCAGTTTAGCAGTGACGTATCTCTTTTTTGTGCTTTATTGCAAATGCCAACCGTAGTGTCCCGTACAACATTTCACTCTGTTTGATTTGCATGAGGTTTTTCAAGGACAGAACAAAGAGTGAGGGCAGTCTACCAAGCGTGCCAAGGACATTGATCACTGACCTGTCTTGTTACGGTGACATAAACCTGCTTCGGCGGCCAGGGCTTAGCCTATAGTCCAGATCAAAAAGCTCCCAGGCTGAACGCGGAGGTGATTAATGCCTTCTGTTACAGCGTGCTCTCTGGTCACTGTGTCAATCACATGGACAGATGCTTTGTCATAACACTACAAACCCAATGCTGTTGCAGAATCTATGGATCTAGGGGTGAATCATGAATTTTTTTTACAAGTTGGTGTGATTACGCAGTGAAAAGAAGTGGTGTAGGTGTAATTGAGTCTGGTTTCTTGCAAAGTTTTCTCTCTTTTCTACTTAAATGCCACTCCTCTGACATTTGGCCTGTGACAGGAGCAGAGATGAGGACAGTGGAGATATTAACATTCTCTACCACCTCTCCATCTCCTATATATCTGACAACAGCGCCGTGGGTTAAGACAAAGTGGAGTGACAGTGGGTCGAAATGGCAATTCTCAGACAAGGAAAAAAAGCCAAAGCCCAAAACAGGGAATGAAGAAAAGGAAACGTTTGATGCACTGACTGAATGCAAGGTCTCCCCGGAGATTGGCATTCACAACAGCTTACTCCAGCTTTGAACCTCTTGTAGGGGCAGACAGTGTGAGGACATTAACAGCGAAGAAAGGCAGAGGGAGAGATTGTGATGGAAACTCTCAGTGAAATAATCAGCACATGTTCGACGCTCCCAGCCATGGAGCGAGAAAGCAAAGAGAACAAAGCTTCAGCTCACACGGGGCAGGAGAGCATGGAGGAAATGGAGTGGAAGAGAGGTCACTGTCGGCGTTTTCTCTTTCAGGACTGAGCATGCTGTGAATTGTCTCATGTATGGCTTCTGTTTAAACACAATAACATGCTTGAGTCTGAAGTGTAATGGAAGAGAAGGGCACGCCACTGAACTCAAAATAACAATGTTCAACGTAGAGATGTTATTTGAGTTTCAGATTACATTATATATAATGCACGGCTCTCTGGAACGCATAATCGTGATTGGCCATGACATTGAGCATATTTGGAAAATGCAATCTAAAATGTACATTTGACTTTGGTGATATATTGTGACTCAATAGTAAAAATGTCCTTGTAGGATACAGTATTACACTGTTTCTACAGATTTTTTGTTTTGTTTTGTTTACAGTGGGCAATGTAGAACATAACTGGTAGCAATATTAATTTAAGTATTATTATTAAATTTTATAGATACAATATTTCATGATTTCAACCAATCAAATATTTGTTTGTTTGTTCGTTTCTTCCTTCTGAAAGAAATGAATACTTTTATTTAGCAAGGATGCATTAAATTAATCAAAAGTGATAGAAAAGTTTTTAAAAAATCAGTTTGTAAATAAATGCTTTTCGTTTGAACTTTCTATTCATCAAAAAAGTATCACCGTTTCCACAAAAATCGTCTCAGGTTACCTTATGTAACCATGGTTCCCTGAGTAGGGAACGAGACACTGCGTCCTCTAGGGGTCGCTATGGGGAACACCTCGTCGTGACCCGTGTCTGAAGCATACATTGAAAAAACACCAACAACACGTTGGCCGGCGACAGCCATGACGTCACTACCGCTCTAGGGGTCGCTATGGGGAATGGTGAAACCATGGTGAGCACTAAGTACCAACTCTACCATATTGCCATGGGAGTTGCCCCTGGGATGTTAGACGGCTGTCAGTGACATTATTCCCTACGGCCAAAGGACTAGGCTACATACCCCAAAAAACGTTCCTGTTAAGGCGGGCGTACACGGTGCAATTCTGAAGGTCGGAACATCGTGAGCTCTGGCACATGTCACGATTGAGTTTATCCGAAAATCGTACGGTGGTGCATCCCAGAACGCTATGTTTGAGAAGTCATCAACTCGATCTAAGGCTATAATGCTGTAGTGGCTAGCAGTAAATCTGTAGCTGAGGGAGCAAACTTCCAGCTCTCAATCGAGAGGGAGCTTGACCTACAGCCTGTTCCAATGGTGGAACAGCTAGCAGTTATTAGTTCTCAAACGAGAGGAGGCTCGACCTGCAGCATGTTCCAAAGCTGGAACAGCTAGCAATAATTTACTTAGCATAAACATTGCAAGAATTAGAGGTTTTGTTTCCAGTCAAGACTTGGAGAAACTTGTTCATGCCTTTATCACCAGCAGGGT
>NW_015653486.1:330519-341861 GCF_001515625.1 Sinocyclocheilus rhinocerous
ATGCAGGAAATTTCCCACCTAATCTCGGTCAGGTGGAGAGATGGTGGTTACAGGGGAATTAGGAAGGTGAAGATAAGGGCAGATGTAAGACCCCCAAAGGAAATTAGTAGATACTGAGGTATCACTTTGATCCGGACAAAAGCGCTGACGCCCTGTCTGGATCACATCCCTTAGGTCTTTTACTTACCTTTACTTACCTTGCCTTCTGAGCCAGTCTCTGATCCTCAAACCGAGACGGGCCAGGACCCCTTGGGTTGTTCGGGCTCAGACCTGGACTTCGTGAAGGCCGCTATCCCGGTCTTTCAGCAGGTCAGCCTGAAATGCTTGTAGCATCACCATCGTGTGCAATGAAGCGACAGCCCGACCTGCTGCTGCTGCGTATGCCCTGGCCTTAGAGCGAGATGTCAAGGAGGGAATCTTAAACCCATAGAGAGTATATCACCCATAGAGAGATAGCTGGCCAGCGTCTCTCTGTAGGGGCATCTTCTCATAACCGCTTTCGCGCATTGCCTCGATGTTGGCATAGCTCGTATGCTGGAATCGATGGATGCGTGAGGAAAAAAACTGCCTCTTCCATTCCTTCTCAATCTCTGTATGGAAAACAGGAAGAAAGGAAGGCTCACCTGAGCTGGAGGGTTATGGCCAGAAGAATAACGTTCATCAAGATACTTCGCGACTTCACTGTCTTCACCCATCAGTTTAATAAGTGAGATAATGTAAAGTCAGCTGCTGATTATTTCAAAATAAACCCCTTCAGAATGACACAAGAGCTCACAATTTTGCATCAGGGTCATGACCACCCCATCAAACTTTATTTTGAGATGATGGCCAGCTGGCTTTATATTATCACTTACATATTAATGTGTACATACATTTTCAAGATCATCTCAATTTTTCCCTGTCTCAGTAAAAAAAAAATGCTACTGAAACTCAAATCTGAAAGCAGCTGCATCTGTACTAAACACATAAAGTTTCATCTTCCTGTCCCACTATAAAAATAATATTAATTCATCCATAGCTTCCTATTAGGATTAACTGTTAAATATGTAAGTCCACTAGATCTGACTGAGCAAGATAAAGTTTAGAGCATAGCAGCAGACCACCCCTTCACTTGGATCAACAGTATTACCCTTGGAAAACAAGCAAGCTGTACAGAAATAAAGTCCTCCTTCGATCCCTGTCAGTGCAGCTGACATTAGAATCCATCACTGTCAGCAAAATGAGTGTCTGCATCAACACTATCCAAGGTTTAAGCTCAAAATAAACAGGATATTTCAGTATTTTGAGATAATACCCAGGCCGAAGCCATGTTTCCTTTTAAACTCTGAATGTGCAGCCACGTTGATGATTCTAAATATATAATTTAAGGGATGTTTCACCCACAAATGAACAATCTCTCATCATTAATGTTGTTACAAACTTGTGATTTTCTTTGTTTCGAACATAAACGGAGATTCTCAGGATGTTGTTGACATTGCTCTTTACTATACAATGAAAGTGAATAGTTATCAGAGACTGTCAAGCTTAAAAAATGTAACAAAAGATTCATAAAATTAGCCCATATGACTCGTGTGCAATATATTCCCTGAATCTCAAAGCATATGGATTATTTTTATGTTTTCGTCATTTTTGGAGCTTGACATAAAAATGTCCTACATTTCTAAATGACCTCAAATGTCCAGGTTGTGGCTTTGTTTTCCTATTGTTTTCATACTTACTGAAGGTAATGACTGAGAAGTAGTTTGACTGATAGTGTAGAGAACAGTCAAAGCAATGAAAATACGTGTGCATGTAATGTATGAGGACTGTAGAGAGTACGTCAATAAGAAAACAAAGCCAAAACCTGCCACGACATGTCTGGGAAAAGAGGACATATAGTTACCCTAGTGCACGCTATTTTTTTATATCAAGCTCCAAAAATGACAAAAGTAGGGCTGCCCTCGACTAAAGATTTTTCTGGTCGACTAGTAGTCGTTCGTTTTAAGCATTAGTTGACTAATCGCACGTTTATTAATAATCCATTTAAATCATGCTAATGAGCCTTTAATTGCCTACATAGCCTAATAAGCATTCAAGCACACGCATAAAGCTTGCCACACCGCACCGCAGAAGCTAATGATTATGAATGGGAAAAACAGTAAGGAGACTGCATTAACATTTTAATAATTTGATAAATTAGGGCTTTCTTTGTTTTCGGCTTAAGTCAAGAGATGAAGTCGGCGACAGACTCGTCATCTCCGCAGTAGTGGACGCGCACCTGTACAGTGTGTTCCAAATTATTATGCAAGTGACATATCAATAGGATTTTGGTACAATGAGTCAGATTTTTGTTTGTGTTGTTTTTCACATCTTTATAAATCTGTTATCAATCTCAGACAGGTTTGTTCAATAGTTTGCCAGGTCTTAGGTAAATGGAAACCCTACTTAAAGAGGTTGTTCCAACTAAACACATAAAGTTTCATCTTCCTGTCCCACTATAAAAATAATATTAATTCATCCATAGCTTCCTATTAGGATTAACTGTTAAATATGTAAGTCCACTAGATCTGACTGAGCAAGATAAAGTTTAGAGCATAGCAGCAGACCACCCCTTCACTTGGATCAACAGTATTACCCTTGGAAAACAAGCAAGCTGTACAGAAATAAAGTCCTCCTTCGATCCCTGTCAGTGCAGCTGACATTAGAATCCATCACTGTCAGCAAAATGAGTGTCTGCATCAACACTATCCAAGGTTTAAGCTCAAAATAAACAGGATATTTCAGTATTTTGAGATAATACCCAGGCCGAAGCCATGTTTCCTTTTAAACTCTGAATGTGCAGCCACGTTGATGATTCTAAATATATAATTTAAGGGATGTTTCACCCACAAATGAACAATCTCTCATCATTAATGTTGTTACAAACTTGTGATTTTCTTTGTTTCGAACATAAACGGAGATTCTCAGGATGTTGTTGACATTGCTCTTTACTATACAATGAAAGTGAATAGTTATCAGAGACTGTCAAGCTTAAAAAATGTAACAAAAGATCCATAAAATTAGCCCATATGACTCGTGTGCAATATATTCCCTGAATCTCAAAGCATATGGATTATTTTTATGTTTTCGTCATTTTTGGAGCTTGACATAAAAATGTCCTACATTTCTAAATGACCTCAAATGTCCAGGTTGTGGCTTTGTTTTCCTATTGTTTTCATACTTACTGAAGGTAATGACTGAGAAGTAGTTTGACTGATAGTGTAGAGAACAGTCAAAGCAATGAAAATACGTGTGCATGTAATGTATGAGGACTGTAGAGAGCACGTCAATAAGAAAACAAAGCCAAAACCTGCCACGACATGTCTGGGAAAAGAGGACATATAGTTACCCTAGTGCACGCTATTTTTTTATATCAAGCTCCAAAAATGACAAAAGTAGGGCTGCCCTCGACTAAAGATTTTTCTGGTCGACTAGTAGTCGTTCGTTTTAAGCATTAGTTGACTTATCGCATGTTTGTTAATAAACCGTTTAAATCATTATAATGAGCCTTTAATTGCCTACAAAGCCTAATAAGCACTCAAGTGCACTCATAAACCTTGCCACAGCGCACCGCAGAAGCTATGATTATGAATATGTCAGGGAAAAACAGTAAGGAGGCTGCATTATCATTTTAATAATTCACTGATAAACTAGTGCTTTCTTTGTTCTCGGTTTAAGAGATGAAGTCGGAGACACTGACACTGACTTGTCATCTCCACAATAGTGGATGCGTCTGTATGCATGTTTCACACGGATTACATAATCTGAGAAAATTTGTTTTCCATTTGAATTGGTTCATTTGAAAGTAGACATTTCACTCTCTATAGATATATTTTTAATGTCTGTAAGGCAAAGATATACATAGAGTTTTGCGCTCAAGTTCACAGACCGAGACGGCAGAAAGCACATCCTGTTTACTTTCATAATTTTACAAAAGTGCGTTTTGTTGTTATTGTGAGTGCACACAAATAAACGTAGAGTCTTTGCAGATTTGAAAGATGTATTACTCTTATCTGTATGACCAAAAATTACAGAGTATTTTAAGAGCAAGTGAGCGCACCGGCACCGCCATCTGTCCTGCAGTGAGCGCGCTGCTGTTCAGCTTCCGCACAGATACTTGAATAGTGGACATTTTTCTAAGTTAACATTAGATTGAGCGGCCATGTAAAGTTGATAATACTTACATATTTCAGATGATAAGCCATATTTGTGGTGGATGAATGATAGGTGAGTGTTTGGATGTCCTGCCAGATGTACTGTATTACCATAGACCAGCCGTTAACGATCGACTTCACCAATGTGGATTTTTTTTTCTGTGACTAATAAAATTTTGGTCGACCAAGCCTCTTCTGGGCAACTAACGATTAGTCGACTATTAGGGGGCAGCCCTAGACAAAAGCACCATACAAATAGTTCATTGTAATAAATTACACCCTTGCATCCACACCCGGCTAAACTTTTATGTCTCACAGGGGAAAGAAAACAGTTTACAGGTTCCGAACAATTTGAAAATGAGCAAATGATGAAAAAATCTACAGTTCTGTCATGACAACTCTCTGAGGGATTGGCATGGTAATGTACAGTACATGACAATGTTAATGTGTTTGGTCTTGGTAGAGTTTCATGCCAGAACTCTGTATTTTGGTGAAATACAGAAAATACAACTGGTAAATTTCCAACCCCCAAAATAAAAGATGGGAAAGATGTTAATCCTAGACAGATCTACAATTAAAGAAAAACAGTGGGGAGTGAATGAAGTTAGCTGCTAGAGTTGTACAACAATTCTTTGTGCTTTCGCATTAATTGTGTTAAAAGCATGTGAAGTGGCCTTTTTTAGTGAGGCATTGCGCAATGAGACCATCTCACATTTCTGTGTTTAGTGTCTTGGGTTTTGCCTTATGTAAATCCAAATACAACAAAATATGTTTCTTTAAAACCATGAATGCTAGGATGCTTTTGGACTGCGCCATCTAGAGTTTCATGCCAGAACTCTGTATTTTGGTGAAATACAGAAAATGCAACTGGTAAATTTCCAACCCCCAAAATAAAAGATGGGAAAGATGTTAATCCTAGACAGATCTACAATTAAAGAAAAACAGTGGGGAGTGAATGAAGTTAGCTGCTAGAGTTGTACAACAATTCTTTGTGCTTTCGCATTAATTGTGTTAAAAGCATGTGAAGTGGCCTTTTTTAGTGAGGCATTGCGCAATGAGACCATCTCACATTTCTGTGTTTAGTGTCTTGGGTTTTGCCTTATGTAAATCCAAATACAACAAAATATGTTTCTTTAAAACCATGAATGCTAGGATGCTTTTACAGAAGATGCAGGATATTAGTGGTTCCGAAGATTAAAAGAGTTCTTCTCTCCTAGACCAATTTGATGAACAAAAACATCAACATTTAAACATAATTTAGGAACAGCTTGTTTCTGTACTTGTAGTAGTCACTGTGTTTTGGTTTAATAGACCTGCTGTTGTGCGCTTGCGTGTACTGCGTCGTGCCACAGATAATGTTCATTAGTGCAGTAACCGTTTCCAACATTGCGACGGGCATTTCCTGAGTTCATTTCCAAAGGAGGATGGGTAATAAAGGATAAAGTAGCTTATGTAGGATAAGAGTTGTCACAGCTGCTAACAGAACACCCAGCATAAAATGCAATCTCCCTTTGTGTTGACTGTGAATGTAAACGGCAACCGGTAATACTCCAGCTGGGGCTGAGTCACTTTCCTCCAAGCACAGGTCCAAACTCTGCTGTATTTGCCTCTCCGGAGGGAATTTCATTGCTCACTGACTCTGAATTATCTCCTCAGCTGTTGAAATGAATGAATGGATATCTTGAATTAATGGATTAGGTTTAGGAATACTGTACCTTACAGTTCTGTTGTATACAGTAGATTGACTGTATATTACATTACTAGTCCCTAACAGTGAAAATGCTTTTTAGAGTCATGCACTTTTGTTAGTAATTCACTAGTATATTAAGACTCAACACTTCTGCTTCCTATATCTTTAAATTTAAAAAAAAAAAAAAAAAGAATAATAACCTGTCTTTTATGGTCATTTTTTGAATGGACTTCAATTCTGACTTTGTAACTCAAATGGCCACCAGAGTGTAAGTGTCCAGATTAATACTTCCTCTTTAGTGATCTTGTCTCTCAGAGCCGTTGCCCTGCCATGAAAATAAATTACAAGTTGCCGCATCCATCCATCATGTTTAACTAATGCCAAAGTGTAGAATTTCAATGTGACACTTATCCCCAAATTCAAAAGATATGAGATGTGCGGTCTCCCATCTCATTATAAATCCTCAGGAGAACAGCGGCCATAAACACATGACGGCATTTTCTTTCAACATTGACATTCAATCAATGTCTGAGGGTGTACTTAGGAAAAAAAACTGATTAAAAATAAACACAAGCATGAGCTGCCAATCAAATTAAAAAGATGAGCTGTCAACTACGTCATTCATTCATACATTAGTTCATTTATTTTGTGTAATAACGTTATAACGATTATGTGATAAAGTTATGTATAGTATAAATATGTATTGTTTCAATATAAATGTATGTGAATGTATTTGGACATTCATAACTCATATGTCAAATCTGACTTGAATAACTGTAATGTTCAATAAATGTAACAACTGTAATAATTCCAATGTAACACCTTTAATAGCTCAAATAATTCCAACCTCTACCACTTCCCAAGTTTTTAATTGAAAGTAAATAATTATATACTAAATGTAAATATGTATGTGTGTGTGTGTTTGTATATATATGTACACACACATCACTCATGCACACACACACACTCACACACACAGAGAGAGAGAGAGAGAGAGAGAGAGAGAGAGAGATCGCAGATTGCACTGCGCAAACATAAACTTGTCAGCGCTTCCCCGCGGTTTTTATTAATAAAATAGCCTCCGTGAAGTGCATTTAAAATCCTTTAATTAAGCCGTTGATTATCCCTTACATATAATATTTTTTTAAAAGATCACTCCAGACATGATGATGATGTGGGAGTGCAATTTCAGGTTTAGACTGAACATTTTCTGAATAAGTGAAGAAAAATCAAAAAGTGTTATAATTATCCCTTCTCTCCCCAGTTGTCTTAGTTAGTGAATATGGCAGCTATGCTGCTATTTAACTATTCATTTTACATGCATTAAAAATGTAAAATGGGTTACATCCGTTTCTCCCTGTAACAACAAACACATCACCTTTGCCAGCTACCTGAATTATAGCTCATATATTTATATCCTCCTGAAATTTATCCGTGATTTGTCTCCATATGCCAAATGCTATGAAAATGAAACTATTCAGTTTCTCTCAAAGAGGCTAATGAAACGGGATTTTCACTTGCTTAACTGCAGACAGATTTTCATTTTCATCTTCTGGCTATGGAACGGTGTTCATTTATTGGAGTTGAGCCAAAATGACAGTAAATGTGGTGAGAAAGATTCCAAGCAACAGACTGAGGCATTACAAGGTAGAAGATAATCTGCCGGGGCACATAGTCAAGTCAAGTCACCTTTATTTATATAGCGCTTTTAACAATACAGATTGTGTCAAAGCAACTGTACAACATTAATTAGGAAAATAGTGTGTCATACACTATGTCATAACATACACTATGGCTGGGGCTGATATGAAAGCTCCATATCAGGATAAAAATGTTTATTTGTTTGTGAACATGCCATGATAAAAATCGTGTCTTTTCCCACTCATATATTCACACTGATGTGCTACACACTGATGCACATATACAAGATGGGCATCAGCAGGAAATGAGAGGCTATCATGTTTTCCACTGCTAGGCTTTTCTCCATTTCACTGAGGTGTAACACACACTGTTGTGATTGTCTCAGCAGAGCTTGTGTTTTGTCACAGCAGTATAGAAGCCCGCCAGTATGTCGTAGCACCGCATGCACCCCTGAATGTCAATAAGCTAGTGGCCTCTGACTAGCCCACTGTCTAATGGACCATTACCCGCTGTGATGAATTCTGTGTCTATGTCAACACTTTGACCCCGTCTTGCTGTTGCTTTTCACACTGTGTGGACTTTATCACGTTTAGCAAGGATAAGAGTATAGCTATCATGTCTAGAATTCTCAAATGAGAGCATATTTACAGTTTAGCAATAGCCTATTACACAAGCTATAAGTGCCATTGTTCTGAATATCTTCAGTGCTTAGCATGGAATATCATGCCAGCGACAATTCAATACACAAGAGTTTAATGAGTAACTTCAGTTTAATGAGTAACTTAAATTTTTGCTCTGTCAATCAAAATGGTTCCAAACAAAGCCAAAGCAGAACTGCTGTGTTTCTCTGACCAACACAGTAGTGGCATTTTGTTCTTGAACGAATCAGTGTTTTTAAAGGAATTGGTTGGAAGAATGATTCAATGACTTGCTTATTTCGTTCCTGAGTGAACTGTGTTTTTAATAATCAGTTGGGTAATTTAATGACTCACTCACTCACACAGACAACTTGTAGCTTTGCTGAATAAATCAGTGTTCCTCTTCAGGAACTCGAGCTGCGTCGGAGGACGCTTCGGGAACGCCCTTCAGCGTGACCTATTGGTCTGATTACACACAAGGTTCAGAGCCGGTCACGTTGAAGGGCGTTCCCGAAGCGTCCTCCGACACAGCGTCTCGTTCCCTCGAGGAACCATGGCTACATACGTAACCTGAGACGTTTTTGAAGGAATTGGTTGGGAGAAAGATTCAGTGACTTGTGACACACTTGTTTTGTTTCCTGAATGAATCAGTATTTTTTTTAACAAATTGGTTGATTCAATTACACACTTGTTTATTTAGTTCCTGAATTAATCAATGTTTTTTTTTAAGAATTGGATGAGTAAATGACTTAATTCAAAAATATAGTCACTTGTTGCCACCTACTGGCATAACAATATAACTTGCGTGACAATATAACAGTTGAGTTTTTTTTTTCTCACATTTCACATTTTTCACATTGAAAAACTTTGATAACACTAAGGTTCCATTTGTTCACAAAAACATTTACTAATACTGTATTCAAATAAAAAGTTGTAGTTTATCTGTTAATATTATTAAATGAATCTAATGTTAACTAACATGAACAGCTGTAATTTCATTAACATGAGCAAAGATTAATAAATGGTACAGCAAATTTGTAGAATTTTTTGTAAAACAAAAAAAAAAAACTATTTGTTTATGCATTTAAATAATGTTAACTAATAGGACCTTATTATAAAGTGTGAACCAGAATTTCCACCCATAATGCAAGAAATGTAATTACTGTAGCAATTATACTTTTCTTATAAGAACAGTCCTGCCAATGACTTTGTACTGGATGAAAACAAGTTTAGTTTTAAAAATTTAGATTTGCTTCAGGTATAAATGCTCTCTGACACTGTGTAACACAGATGCCAGATTAAGAGATTGGATAATGGGCTCCTGTCAAATCTGCTAATTTTAAGTCATTGCTATGGCTGGAGGGTCTGGTTTAACTTTGCTCTGAAAGTATTGGGATGTCAGATCCCTTTATATTAAGCCTAAAATATGCTCTGATCATGCAGCCAAATGTATTTATCATCACAGGCCACGGACTGCTGACATTGTCAGTTATAATGTAATTCCATACACATGTATTATATTTCACGAGTTCGCCTTGCAGATAATAAAGCAAGAAGAATAGTATGCGTATTTGGCGTGCTGTCCTGGGAGAGGGCTCCGAGCTCGGTAATTCTTCCCGAACCCGGGGCACTCCCCCCCTGTCCGGGGAGAGGGCTCAGAGCTTGGTATTTGCCCGAACACAGAGCACTCCCCTGGTAGGAATGAGTCAACGGTGAGGAGTCAGGTTGGTGGAGGGATGCTGAAAGACTAGAAAGAATGAAGGTAAGGCTCCTATGATTATTTATAGTGGTTCTCTCTCGTGGTGGTTGGATAGATGATGTAATTACTGATAGTGAATTGGCCGGGTTGATTAAGATGCGATTAGCATGGGACAGCAGCCAGAGCGGGGCTTGATAACCCCCCAAACCTTGCAGAGCTTAGGGCTGATGGGATGCTGGACGTCGCTTGTAGTAGCGGCACTGCTGTGGCCTTAGAAAAGACAGTTTGGCTCCGTGAGTGGAATTTGCACCACAGTGCCCCCACACCTTGATGCTCATGACAAGAATAGCATGTAGTTATTTTTATTGAAGTGAATTAGGTTTAAATCGCCGTCATGCATGAATGAATTATATTTTTGCAATTTTACACATAATAATCCACGATGATCACATTACACAAAACTGAAATTGCACGTCAAAATAACACATTGTCAATATTTTTTGAGACCCCCCAAAATTTCACAAATCACGTTTTCAGGGGAGCCCATGTCTTATTAAGGGGAGCCGAGCTCCCCCTAGCTCCCCCGTAGTTCGCACCCTGCAGATAAGGCTCATGCGAGAGCAGTCACTGCTGCGGCAGTGGGGAAATACAGATAAAGGTTCCTTCGGGAGCAGTCACTCCTGCGGCAGTGGGGAAATACAGATAAGGCTCATGTGGGAGCAGATACTGCTGCAACAGTGGTGAAATACAGATAAAGGCTCCTGCGGGAGCAGACACTGCTGCGGCAGTGAGGAAATACAGATAAGGCTCCTGCAGGAGCGGGCAGTGGGAAAGAGAGATAAAGGCTCCTGCGGGAGCAGACACTGCTGCAGCAGTGGGGAAATACAGATAAGGCTCCTGCAGGAGTGGGCAGTGGGAAAGAGATATAAAGGCTCCTGCAGGAGCAGACACTGCTGCGGCAGTGGGGAAATACAGATAATGGCTCCTGCAGGAGCAGTCACTGCTGCGGCAGTGGGGAAATAAAGGTAAGGCTCCTGCAGGAGCGGGGTGCTGCTGGGGTGGTTGAAGTGGAGATAAGCCGCTATGGGTGGATTTGGTGATGTTAAAAGGGATGGCTATGGTGGGTCTGAAGTTCTAGTGAACACGGATGGACTGGTGTTAAAGGGGTCGGCTGATAAGGGTTCGGTGGGCTTCCTTGATATGGGAGCGATCTAATGTAGCTCTTGAAGGCTTCTGACGACCAGTGACCGAGTGCTTGGATCTGCTACTGGGAGAGGCCTTTTTGGGCCGCTGTGGTTGCCGCGCCTATTTGGAATGAATGGCTGGAAAGGTTATCGGCTGGGGTACTGGACAAAAGCAAAACGGACTTGATGTGCTTTTTAAACCAGAAACAAGTGACGGGGCGGTTGGAGTCGTCTGTGAAAAGAGGGTCAGATGGGAGTTTGGTCTGTGATTTCCTGAGCGGAAGGAAGGCTAGGAGGGCCTCATATGGGAGTGATTGG
>NW_015653486.1:341882-365245 GCF_001515625.1 Sinocyclocheilus rhinocerous
CTAGGAGGGCGTGATATAGGAGTATGGGTGATTGGAGGTTGAAAATGTAAATGAAGTGGCCTTTCTTTGTCTAGTCTGTCTTGCTTTAATGAAGTAAGAAATGGTTTCATCATCCAGCACCGCTAGATCGGAAATAGTAGGGTGGATGTTTGGGTTGAAGCTGGATGTGATGGCGAGCTCAGAGCATCTGAGAAAATTGAAAAAAGCCAGGATGAAGATGGCGTCAAGGGTGCGGGCGGTGTGGATGGGGGAGATTCTCGTGGTGGTTGGATAGATGATGTAATTACTGATAGTGAATTGGCCGGGTTGATTATCTGCACGTGCTTAATAATAATAATAATAATAATAAATACAACAGTTGTTATTATTATTATTATTATTTTGACAAAGAGTCTACCAAGCCAAAAGAAAAAAACAACAACAAGTAAACTATTCATCCATAACGTATGAATGAACTGACTAAGTGCTTAATCTGCTATGGAGCTAATGGGTTCTCACTTCTGTCTTGACAGCATGGTTCGTTAACCAGGCACCTGTTTAATGGATTTAATGTATGTAACACTTACAGTGACAAGTCCATCCATATGTTTGCTTTTTTTATGCTTTTTCTCTTTTTATTTTTTATTTGTTATAAGTTGCATAGATGAAATTTTGTTGACATTACCAAATAAGTGCAAAAGTGTCCGCTTTGAGAAAATGTCAGAGGGAGGAAGGGGTCAAATGCTGTTACAGCTTTCAGACAGAGTTCATTCCCACCTGAGAACTCAAAAATAAATGGTCTTCAGTGTCCTTTAAATCAGCTCCTAGAATAGTATCAGGTCACTAGACTTACCCATAATGCATTTACATTTACTGTCATTATCACTCTGACACAGTTATTACTCATAGTTGGTCAACCCAATATTATACATCCTGTTGTGTGTCTGGATGTTTGAATAGATAAAAAGGAGCAAAGGATGTAATTGAAATCTTGACGGTCTTTTTCATTAAGTTTAATCTCAGGATGAATGAATAAATCCAGTCTAGAGACCACAGATAATTTTTTTCAAGAATAATGGAAAAAGAGGCAGTCCATCAGTCTTGAAAATGAGGAGCCACACGAACCTTCATGACAAAATATATACCTTTGTTAGCAGTAAGTTGTTTTCATGTTGTATGTCATATTCATTGAAAAACATCTCTCTCTCTCTATCTCTCTCTCTCTCTCTCTCTGGTTGTTGGCATTGAAACTGGAATAATCTTCAGCATTTTTAGAGAAGGACAGTAGGGCAGTGTGCAATGTAGTCTTTTGTTTTGCCCCGAGCAGCTCTGGTTGGGTTATACAGGCTTAAAGTGATATGAAAGCATGTGAGGATGGGCCTCGGAACAAATCCTCCACCCCAACCCAATTAAACATGCATCTCAATGGAGCCCTGAATGGAGAGAAGGCATTTCAGATATTGGATTGAGATGTTTATGTCATATTATGTAAGCAGAAGTGTAAAATCAGAGCCTTTCTCGTTGGAATGTAGCCTGCGCTTGGTGCCATTTGCACAGTGAATTCAGATGCTATATTTTGAAGATCATAATCCTCTTGCAGGCGTCTTTGCTCTCAAATCCAGTCAACCGGTATCTCAGTTGTGAAAATTCAGTCCTTTACTTTTTCACTAGTCCTCTTTTTCTAAACCATAGGGTTCACCGCAAGTTTTTGGTTCAAGGATCCTTTCAGCATAAAAATGTTGTCTTTTTGGATATACTGGTCTTTGTTTTCTTTCTCACCCCAAAAATTAAGTTGCTGGGAAATTATTTTCTACACAAATGTTTTAAATTAGATTTATTTAAATATAATTATATTAAGTAAATTTGATTAATTCATGCCAATTAAAATGTGATTTCTTTACCATTTACCAAACTTCACAGTTTAAAACTTATGAATTGTGTTTAATTAGTTTTAAAAGTATTTTTTCAATTAATTTTAATGATAAAACTTCACATTTACTTTGAATTTATATTGTCTGCATTATTTAGCTAAAGTTTATACAAATGGGAATTCAGCTTTGTCGTTTTGCTTTTGTCAATTGTTGTACAACTGAAATTCGTAAATATTAAAAAAAGACTTAAATACTTTTCATATGAATTACGTCTCAACATTTGGTTTCTGTGAATATAAATTTGTATTCACTTCACTTCAATTTAGTTCATGTTTATTTGTATAGCGCTTTTCACAATACATATTGTTTTAAAGCAGCTTTAGAGGAGATGAATGTTTCTACATTGCAGTTAAAAATCATTTGTCAGAGGTGATGTCCATATGGCAGAAATCCTCCAGTTAGTTAATAACATGTATTCAAGCTTAAATAATTGAACACGATTAAGGCAATGATTACATGGTATGATCATAATGATAGTAAGAAAAAAGGAATGAATAATGAAAAAAGGAAAGAGGAAAATGGGAATCTATTTCAAATCTTTGAGTGAATGTGGTCATTTATAACCACTCTTGACACTCACTCATGCTTAAGCTCCACCTAAGAATTTGACATAAGATTCATCCAAGTGCATAATCTATTTTTTTCCCACAATTTGCTAAGCAATGATCTGGTCTATTCAATATCCAAACTCTCATTTGCTGTCTTATGCATGGCTTCACAAACAGCATCAGTAAAGTTTCTAATAGTTAATCAGCTGTTGTACAGTCAAGGTGATGTGTTTTGTTTCATTATTACTTTATAACACTTACAAAAGTCAATAGCCTAACAGAGTTGTGTTTCCTAAGCAACAAGCCATTCGATTTCAGCACTTTTTTGCAAAATGATCTTGCAGATCTGTTTATCGTAGCATTAACTTGACACCTGGTCATTAATTGTTTTATAATTTTGATACAGCTTTAGCTATGTCATGCTTAGCTGGTGCTACAGTATAATAGTTCTGTTTTTGCAAAAACAAAAACAAAATTATTTTATAACCAGACTGCAAAGCTGCTCAGATAAAGGAGAAAAATGTGTATTATATTATATTATATTATATTATATTATTTAAAAATTGACATCAATATATTATTTTATTTTTATATATGATATATTTTTATTGGATATTTTTATGACAGCATTTAACATCATAATCTTAGTGCAGTATCATTTTACATAAGCCATTCTCAAGCCCACCTGCAAGGACACCAGCGGAGCCGAGAAAGGGGTGGAGGGAATGTAAATAAATAAATGGAGTCGAAAAGATAAATCATCGACCTGTGCTGAGGCTGAAAGGAAAGGGGGAGACCTGGAGGTAAATGATGGATGGCCTCCGAGAGCAAGCTGAGAGTTTGATGACTCGAAGCTGCGGTACATAAAGCTCCTTCTTTTCCCTCAAGGCCTTTGTTTTATCACATTTTCATTTTACCTTTCCACAGAGCTACCGCCCTGTTCCTGATGCCCTCTGTTATGTTATGAGCTGACAGAGTAGCCTTCCTTCTGGAAAAGAAAAAAAAGAAAAAATGGCCTTCAGTCTTGAGGGGATCCACATACACAGGCTTCACGTCCTTCTTGCTTCCCCCACACTCCCTCTATATTATTAATTAGGTTTCCTTCTGGAGCCACATTATTGCCTTAAACCAAACACTGCCTGCACTGCTCACCGTTGAGAACATGTGTGCCTCTCCTGGCTGCAGATGGAAGGGGAGAGAGAAAGAGACTAAAAGATAAAGTGAGCGAGGTAGAGTCAGAGATGTAAAGCGAGAGAAAGAGAGCGAGCGAGCGAACAGATAGGAAATGTGAGAGGGAAAAAAGCAGAGCTGACTTTCTCTGTGTGTGTGTGTGGATATGACAGCGTGTGTAGCCGGCCAATCAGAGCGCTCCTCCCGAGCTGCAGCAGGCTGGCAGATTTGGGAGCTCTAGCGGTTCTGTTCTGGACTGGATTGAGCTGCTGCACACATACTCTCTGTGTGACTTAAAAAATGTGGAGGAACATTGGGAGCGCTCCATTGTATTCCAAAGCCTTGTCATCTTTTAAGGAAAGACTGAGAAGGTAAGAGGCACACTCTGTTTTTAATGTTTTTTTCTCTTTACTCATCTGCTGATTGAAGCTTGAGTGCTGCCTCTGTTTGTCTGGCTTGTGGTGAGGCAGCATTCAGAGAAAGTCTGAGAGTTGGTCTAGTGTACATGTGGTCGTAGACGAAACGGAGAAGCTGGATGAGGGAAGGAAGGCAGTGTCTGTCCATTGATCTGTGCCTCTTTCCTTACTCCAGCACTTTATTGTGGCCGCATGCGATTCTTCAAAGCTCTGTCTCACTTTCCAGTGAACAAACAGCACAGCAAGTGCAGCTGTTGAAAGCCCTTGTGGCTGATTCTTTAGTGCTTCTTGATTGCCTTGAGAAAAATGGACTGCAAGCTTTCTTTCTTCTTCTTTTAACTTATATTTTTTCACATGTGAAAATGCTTGAAATTTGTTTTTTATAAAATATAAATATATATATATATATATATGATATACATGTGTGTGTAATGTATGTATATGTGTGTATATGCATCCTTCATCATTCTTAGGAAAGCATTCATGCATTCAGAGTAAATTGAGAATGCCTAACAATCAGAGACTGAGGGCTGTCTGACAATGATTAAGTGATTAGACCAGCCTGTATTTGATGCATGGGGGAAGTTGTGTTGTGCTTGAGCTAATGCCTCCATGCAGTGGACATGCCAAGGTGACAAACGCACATCAATGGATCCCTGGAGTCCCTCCCCCGATATTACTAATCCTGTAGCAGGCAATCAGTCTCAGCATCACCTTCTCATGCCACTGGATTGAGTGCAAATGGCAGGGAGAGCTTTGAGGTTACAAAACCACTACAGTTCTATAAAAAGATCTGCAATTTTGTGCTGTGAAGTGAATAAGACATGAGAAGTAGAGGGAAAAAATATGAAATTGAATAAAGTGGGCTGAATCAACTGCACTGGGGAAATTTTACTGCTTCGTGTCTCGAAGGTTGTCTCTGATGCATGAGCCGACTTTAACATTGAAGGAATGTTCTGGGTTTAGTCAATTTAAGCTCAATAGACAGCACTTGTGGTAGAATTTTCAGTGGTACCAAAAAAACTATTTCGACATGTTCCTTGTTTTCTTAAAGAAAAGAGAAAAAACTGTTACTGTGGGGCACTTATTAGGGGGTGAATGGGGCCAATTTTGGAAATGTGAAACTTATAATTTCATAAAAGTGCCCAAAACTTATGTATTATTAAGCTGTAAAATTGTTCTCATTTTTATGATCATTTTAGGGTTTTAGGCATTATGTTGCCATGGCAGTAAAATTGTGAATTTGGATATAACTTTACACAGTTAGTAAGTGAACATCACTCTAATATAATGTATATTGTTGACTAGCATTGAGTATTTTAATATTTAACTATTGACTTCCATTGTAAGTTCCTCATTGTGACCCGAATGTTTGGTTTTTTTTTTTTTTTAGTGTAAAGGAGTTAATTTTTGTGGTAAGTGCTGTCGATTGAGTTTAACTTGCACTGAACACTGGAAATGTTCCTTAAACATTAGCTCACAATACAGAATGACTCCTAGATTCAATTTACATGAATATTCCATCACTAATGTAATGTTTCTTTTTGCATGTATAAAAAGATTAATTCAAGCAATGAGTGGGGTAGAGAGCCGACAGGAAGAAACATGGAAAAATGTCATTGTGAAAAGACGCCTCTCAGCCACTGTTCCATCCGAGCCTCACTCCATTCCAATTAGCATCCTAATTAGCTGCACTGGATTCTAATCAGTATTACAAATTTGTTTTGAAGACCTCGAGAAACCTGCGTGAATCAGTCGAGACCTTTTTGCTCTTGAAGTGCAGAACAAGGGCACGTGAGATATTGCTGCCTCCTGGCCTGCTGTGGTTTCAGGTGTCGCTGGAACTGTGTTTTATTTACATGTGTAACACCCTTTCCTCTTGCTTAAGATGCTTATTCTTGAATCTGTGCTCAATTCACTTAACTAATGAGTTGATTCTTTCTTTATTCTGCACAAATCCACAAAAAAAATTGTTTTTAAAAGGCTTAAACTTGGAAACTGATCATTATATAAAACTGGTCGCATTTGGAAAATTGGTCTGGACGTCTAACATTGTGGACAGATGCATTTTGGATGGCAAATTGTGAAGATAAGGGTTCAGCGATTGAAAACTTTGACAACTGTCTGTTTTAACATAAACCATTAGAACAGCATGAAAGAAACGAAGCTGTCGCCCAGTATTAGTCAAAATGCACTCAAAAAGCAATTTCTATTCAAGGCAACACAATAAGCTTGAAAGAGCGAGTAAAGGCTTTGCCTTCCCTCCTCCTCTTGAAAAATCTTCAGCAAGACTCTGTAAATAAATTGCGTTTCTGATTGAGCAGATGGACATTATTCTGAATGAGAAGCTACAGTAGCATATTAATTTCCTCTCGGAACTAGACTCAGGCTTCTGCTTTTATTCAGCATAGTCTGAAAAAAAAGTATTTTTTTGCTCTTTTTCTTTCATATTCAGCCAGTAAAAAGCTATCACATTTATATATATTTTTCCCTTTTAAAATATGTATGTTTTTAGTTGCACAATAGGCTAACATGGTTATTTTTAAGGAATACAAAATACATTTAAAAAACGAATTTACATAATTAGAAATTAATTTGTGTAATTAGCATACATTGATGAAACTGGGACTCGTACATTGAGTTTTCTACTTCATTTTGAGACAGTAGTGTCCAATATAATATTTACCCTCCTGCTCCCTCTATTCAAGTTACAAGATGTCAAGCATGCTGAGATTTCTTGTGAAAAAAATTCTCAAAATACAATCTACTCCATTGTGACGAACTCACTGTCCAGTGGCCTGAGGCCAATAGTCTGGTAATTCTTATCAGACTGGTGCTCAGAGTTGCATCAAGCCTGGTGAGTTCAGTCAGGCAGGTTCACATTAGTTACGTTTCATCACACAGATGAATCCAGATTCACTGATGTGAGATGCTGTATTTAGAGATGTTTATTTTGAGTCATGTGGTTATCATAATCATTTATGTCAAAATGCAAAGTCTGAACTGTTCTTAATGTGAGCAACTTTGATGGTGTATTTTTATTTTATTTTATTATTTTATATTTTTTAATGGTTATAGCTCCAGTTCTTAAATTTGACAGTCTTTAAGTGGGATTTTTCCAAGTACTCTTTTTGCAAGTTACATTGTTACACCAGTAGGTGGCAAGTGACTGTGTTTGACTTGTCATTGATTTTGAATCATCCACTCAATCAATTCATTAAAAAAAAAAAAAAAAAAAACTCATGATTCCCTCATAAATGAACAAGTCTTTATGAGTGATTTATAAATTATTCAACTGATTTGTTCAAAAACACTGATTTATTCAGGAACAAAAGGTGAGTGAGCCTTTGAAATGACTTAATTGACTCATTCAAAAACGATCTTTAAAAGTGAGTGATTCTTTAACCAATTTGTTCAGAAACACTTATTCATTCAGTAATGAAATAAGTGAGTCTTTTTGGCCTCGAAACATTGGCCTAACAGTACAGTACATACAGTAAATGAACAATTGCCTGTCTTTATGAGTGAGTCATTAAAGCATTCTCTAACTGATTTGTTCAAAAACATTGATTCATTCGGGAATGAAATAAGTGAGTCTTTGAATCATTTACTCAATCGATTCATTGGAGAATGAAATATCACTGCTGTGTATTGCTCAGAAAACTGCAACAATCGATTGTTGTCTATTTTCATTTGCGGAACAAAAACGGATAAAGTAACTGGCAAATCTAAAATCTAAGTTACTCAGTATTAACTCAGTATTAACTCAGTATACTCAGTATTAACTTCTTGTTTGTTGAATTTATTGCGGCATTGTGACTGACTGACTGACTGACTGACTGACTCAGTACCCTGTTCTCATCAGTGCCCATTACTTCCACTTCAGATTAGTACAGTGGTTTCGGGGTTCAAAGCACCAGTACACTGATGCTTATAGAGAGCAAAAAGTCATATTTCAAACTTAAAAAGTTTCACAATTAAAAATATTTTATTAATACTATGGTTATTTAATCATCCCTTTACTTGGTTTATGAAAGAGTACAATGGTGGCACTTATTTTCCTGCTATAGCTAGTGAGTTAAATAGTCACAATAGTGGCCTGGTCATTGAATTTGGGATACTAAAACACCGTGGAATGTGGTTTTCTTGTTCTCCCCATTCATTCACCCATCTGTATGCACACTCATTCAGTATTTTTTTTAATCTTTCATGTTATATCATAAGTTGAACTGGCATATGCTATTGTAGACTGAAAGAATAGCTTCTCACTTAAATTCTCAATTCTTCTTCTTTACCCAGTCTCAAAATTAAGTTCATTAATTTTCATAAAGTAATATTCATAAATAGCTCAAGAGTAGGCAATCTGTTGCCAGCAAGACAAAGAAAGCGATTCAAAAATACTTTTGTGTGCCATGCATGAATAAGACAGACAATGAACATTTTTTGAAATATTTTGCTCTTAGAAATAAGCATTCAACATGTCATGGCATTTGTGAAATTGTTTTCTGATATGCACCACAGTTTCCACAGTAACATGTCATGATGCATTATAAAGTAAATCTAACCAGACTCTTTTTCTGGTTTGTATAACAATACAGTTAGCTAAACAGTAAAGTTTGCAGCAATTGCTTTTGATGGAAACTGATGTTTTGCCCTGTAAACCAATGCATTGACTCCCTCTTCAGTCTTGAAGAACCTAGCTGACTGTTAAACCTAACCTGACTGTTTTGTATTCTCTTGTAGTCAAGCTAGAACAATAGTAGAGAAGAGAATAATAGTTAGAAAGCCTTTTCTATTGTGTTAGTGGTCTAAAATTATTCCCTCGTCATTTAGTATATCAGTGGCTTTTTCATTAAGATTATATAACAACAAGCACTTTTAATGAAATGCATTCAGACTCATATCGCAGTGTTTTAGATTCATTCATTAATTCCAACGGATTCTATTTCGGCTACTGTATTATCGACCTATGTGCACTAATGAATACACATAACAAATGCAGCTCTTGAAATGCTGAATATTGCCTTCAAATACACTCTATGCAAAATTTCGTATAAAAAAAACCCCCCAAACAAACAAAAAACAGTGTGAGGTTCTTGAGAGATTAAAGTTGCATTCACATGCCACACATTCCATCTTCCCTTACAAACAAAAGTGAGTCTCTCAGATATCTCACTGTCAGTTTGTGTTGCCCCATGAAATATTTATTCCGATCATATAATGTTAGACCTGTGGGACATGGCTTCAGCATTACTGTGACTGTTTCAAACATGTCTTGGAAATTAAGTGTTCAGATGTAGCTAAGGTGACAGGAAATGCCCACCCTGCAGCGTTTCCACTGTCGTTTGTTTATTTGTTCTCTGCTTTTTTTAGTATTCCGACATCGCAATTTCTATTAGGTTTGAGGAAGACTAACCCTAAAGCACTAGGTATTTCACTTGTCCATGTCAGTAACCCTCATGCCGTCGAGGAATGAAGAGTATGAGGGAGTTTCTCCTCAACAAGTGACAAATCTGAATTGACAGTGAGGCAGAGAAGTGGAGAGCTATCAGCTTCTTTGCCGAGGTACCCAGGGACATGCATTGATCCCCGGAATGCCGTTCAGCCAATTGAATAGACTCACCATGCTGGAGCTCTCATTACACGTCCCTTGCACCAGCACATGATCCTTGCTATTATACTAGAACAGCTGTTCCATCAAAAATGTATTAGATGTTTCACAGAACGGCAAACAGCAAGATCGCAATGGGCTTTTAGGCCAATTTTCATATCTTAGATCTTCACGGGCAACAGCTAATCCCAAATTTTCAGTGGAATTAAAATGTAATCGCTGGCTGCGTTTCATTTCGCCCCCATTAAAGTACAGTTTGTCCTCTTTCTTTCACACAGATGTTTCGTGGATATCTGCCATTGCCTCCAGTGAGTCTCCAGTGGACGCCGGCTCCCCAACGAATCAACACATCTCGCTCTCGGCCCACGATGTGAGTGCCGCCCGACGGGTCTCAGCGACAACAGGATTTTTAAACCATGGCCGTCAGCCAAGCCCTGCGAACTGGTCCGATCGGCGTCTAGAGCCGCCCACCACAAGAGAGAGACCTCTTGGTGAGCGAGAGTGGGAGTTCAACCGTTCCGACTCTTTAACATGAGAGCAGCCAGCAGCCCTGCCTGTCTGTCCCCTCTGCTGCTGTGCCTGTGTGTGCTCCAGAGGAGCTATGGGACCCCTTCGCCCCCCAGCCCCACGTTCACCCACAGCCAGACCAAACTGCCCGACAGCGACAAGGACTCGCATCACCGCCCCAAGCGAGGCTGGATCTGGAATCAGTTCTTCGTTTTGGAAGAGCACATTGGGCCGGATGCCCAGTATGTTGGGAAGGTAAGAGCCCTTTTTTTGTTTCGATCTGTGTGCAGGTGTGGGAATCAGGTGATTATCTGAAACAAACTGAGCTGTTGTGTTGTGTATGGTTTGTTGAGCGAATAGTTTCTCCAAAGAGTGCTGTTTTAACCAGAGACAATGGCTGTGCATCATGTTTTTGGATTGTAATTAAAATGTGCGATGTCACCGTGTTCTTGTAATCATATTTTCTTGGAAGCGAGTAAATAGTGCAGGTGACTAATCAGAAACAATATCCATGTTTCTCCGAACGGCATGTTTTTGTCAGAAAATTGATTTGGCTTGCAAATTAAAGGCTGACCTGTTACATCCATCCTGCTAAAAAGAGTGTAATTATTTTGACTGTCAACTACAGACAAACACAAGGATCCCGAGGCCCTTTTTTGCTTCTGTTTATTTCATTGTCTTCAAACAGAAGGTAACACATTCATATGATGATCATATGGAGTACCTTATATTTTGGGACTCTGGAAAAATTCCAGAGATCACTCTGCGACTTATAAACGTCAACAGCACTACAATCAATTATTTTGCCCATTCGGTTCTGTGAAGACTGGCCAAATCTGTCGGCTCAGATGAAACCGCAGTGTTTCATGGGTTGGAATAATACAGGTTGACACTGACAGCTTTTGACATTGGCTCAGTGAGGTGAAGGTTAACATGAAGATAGCAGAGTTTATGAAGAAATGGCTGAGCAGCCATCAATTGTCTATACCTACATCCCTCAGGAACTGAGCCAAGTGTGTGTGCCATGTTTCCTCAGCACCATTGGTCAGGTTTGCTTCAGATCTGCCCACTTGAGTGTAAATACATGTGCGTTAATGTGTGCTAGGCATGAGAAATGATTCCAGTTGTATAACGGTTCCATTTGTGATTATTTTAGTACTTTTAAGAAATAAAAATAAATTGTATTTCCCAATTGTAATGTCAATAACAGGTAAATTTACAACTGTTAAATTTACATTATTTTAGTGATAACATTAATACAGTTCAGTAATTGGCCTTAGCTATGTACAACAATATTAAAGAAACAAAATGTGGTAATGTATTTCATAGAATAATACTACTTATTTTCATTCAAAATACTACTGGCAAAATATGAAATATTTATCTTTAGCTGAAAGTTAAAATTAGTCAAGGATACAAGTTAGGCCTATTCGTTCATATGAGTCATTCATTCAAGAATCCAATTAATCCAGTCAGGCTGCATGATTTTGATGGTTCCTAAGAATCATTTGTTTGGGAGTCTGATCACACTGGTTACACTGTATGATTTTGATTCACTGAGAAGAACTGATTCATAGGAGTCTTTTTTTTCCGTAGTTAGACTGCTGGTTGCACTATATGGTTTTGATTCACTGACAAAAACGGATTCAACTCGAGAGTCATTTGTTCTGTATTTGGACTACACTGGTCTAGCTGTCTGATTTTGATCCACTGAGAAAAGGTGGCTCACTGGAGTTATTCTTTTGGGAGTTTGACTGCACCAGTTGTGCTGTTATGATTTTTGTTCACTAAAAAGAACTGGCTCATAAAAGTCATTCTTTTGGGAATTAGACTACAACAGTCATGCTGCATGGTTTTGATTCACTTAGAAGTACCTGTAGCGAATCCGTTCAAAGGGGAAATATGAATAATTAATTATAACTAGTTATAATTAATTATTGCAGCGTACGATCACACCAGTGTGATTTGAACATTTAAATCTGCGTTCTCGCTGCCATTGACCTAAAGAGAGCAGCTGTCATCTGTCATGAATGAAACAGCTTCACAGTCTTTTCAACCACACAGTATCATTATTTCTGTGTTACAAACATTCAAATCACAGAAGTACTGGGATAAAAGTTTATAGTTCAGATATAAACTCTGATGTGTACGGTAGCGATTAAAATAGAGTAAATCACCTTTTGAAAGTAATTTGACACTTCAAATGAAGATTTATCGATTACATTGTTACGGCAGTAGGTCGCGAAAAGGGGCTGTTAAAATGTATTTGTCTTTGAATCATACAAGAGATTCGTTGAAGAACGCTGATTCATCCAGTAATGAAACAAGTAGGCTACATCTTGAGTGAGTCATTGAATCATTCATTCATAAATTACATGTGATTTTGTTGAGTTGTCTAATGTGTTTTCTCCAGAATCATCACGAAAGAACCACAACTTCCATTGGGGAAAAAAAAAAGAAAGAAAAAAAAATTAAATTTATCCAGAATCATGTAGTTCTATTTTGCACACAAACAGCTCTTAAAGAGTTTTAATGTAGCCTGTTGATTTTTGTTCATGGTATTCAGCTCCAATAAATGGTTTGCAAAAAAGAGATAAATGTTTGATATCATTATTTAATCACATTGGAATCGAAACTGGGAATCGAAATGAATTGGAATTGATAAGAGGAATCGGAATCGGAATCGATAAAATTCAAACAATACCCAACCCTATGTATGATTTTGATTCACTGACGAGAACAGATTCAACTCGAGAGTCATTTGTTCTGTATTTGGACTACACTGGTCTAGCTGTATGATTTTGATCTACTGAGAAAAGCTGGCTCATTGGACTTATTCTTTTGGGAGTTTGACTGCGCCAGTTGTGCTGTATGATTTTTGTTAACTAAAAAGATGTTGGCTCATAAAAGTAATTATTTTGGGATTTGGACTACATCAGTCGTGCTCTATGGTTTTGATTCCCTTAGAAGTACCGATTCATTTTTTTGGTCTACACTGGTTGTGCTGTATGATTTTGATTCACTGACAAGAACAGAGTTACAGGAGTTATTAGTTCAGGAGTCTGAATATAATGGTCCTGCTGTATAATTTTGACTTAAAGGAGTCATTCTTTCTCTGACTAGAATATTGGTTGCATTATATGGTTTTCACTACAGTATCCAATAGAAGTTTTTGTCATGTAATTGGACTATGCTGGCCGAGCTGTATCACTTTGATTCACAGAGAAGAGCTGGCTTATAAGAGTTTTTTTTTCATTCAGTCAATCTTTCTGTAATTGAACTACTGTCTGAGCTGTATGGTTTTGATTCACAGAGAAGAACTGATTCATTAGAATCATTTGTTCTGTAATTGCACTACACTGGTTGTGCTGTATTGGTTTTGATTCACTAACAAGAACAGACTCGTAAGAGTCAGTCTTTGAGGAGTCTGACCACCCCAGCCGCACTGCATGATTTTGATTCACTGAAATGAACTGACTCATAGGAGTCAGTCTTTCTGTAATTGGACTAATGGAATCACTGAGAAGAACCGAATAATTTGTTCTGTAATTGAACTACACTGGTCGAGCTGCATGATTTTGATCCACTGAGAAGAACTGGAACTACACCAGTTGTGCTGAACAATTTTGATTCTCTGTGGAAAAACTGACTCATAGAAGTCATTAGATCAGGAATTGGACTAGACTAGTCACACTATATGTAGTCTTTTTAAACTTAGTCTTTAAAAGTCAGTGGATTCAATTCAGTGGAGCTCATGTTGGAACAGAGCAGACCTGGTTAGATCCTGTCTGGGATACTTTTGACTAACATCGAAAAGAAAGGAAACTCAGTGTGACAACATTCTTACTTGTATTGAACTGCAAAACATGAAGCCAAACAGTGCCCTTGTTCTGCTCACATGGGTGCCACTTAATTTTGTGCTGCTGTGGTATGACCTGTGTGTAAAATATTTGAGTGAGCTGAATATTTTCTCTCAGGCCTTCTTAAACTGCAGTGACAGAAATGGGTTGAGGCTCTCAGTAGCCTCCCACACTCCTCTTCACTCGTTTTTTTTTTCACACCTTCTCCTGCCTGGTCCCTCCAGACCACCATCTTTTCTTCTCTCCACTTCAGTGGTCAGACAAAAAGAGGTTGTGGGGGCCCAGACAGACCTGTTCTACTAAAACCCTGCCTGTCCTCAAATATCTAGTGATAGGAACATAAACTATGTCACTTTATAAAAGCAGATGGGAAATTTCAGTGGGACCAAGTTTTGTGGGTTAGAAATGGAGCATACAGAGAGGATATTTAGTTAGAAAGAAATTATCCTGAAATGTGTTGGCTGAAAAACAATTCAACACCTCACACCTCGCTAACCACATCTAACCAAGTACTGGAATGCATCTTTCACCACTGAACTCTTCAGCAAAACACTGTATCATGATTTGCAAAAGAAAATTAAAAAAAAATCTAAATGAAAATAAACTATATATTAAATTATTTTCCCCCTTTTGTCAAGCAGCATTATGCTCATTGTATGATTCTTGTCATAGATGTGATACATCAGTGGTATCCATTGGTTACACAATCTAAACAATAGCAGACAAAGTTTCTGGCTGAGCGAGAGACACATCAGTCTCATGAGGTTCAATTCAGCTGCTGTTTGATTTATTCACGCTTCTCTTTTATATCAAATGAATGACGAGAAAATGTTCTCAGCACGTACTTGAGCGCTTCTTCAGTTTGAAAAAAAAAACCCCCAGCAAAACAGAAATTTTGTTTAGTGTATTTTTGCCTAGCAGATACAATTTGTTCTTCATACTGTAGATTATTGCTGTGGTAAATATGCTCCCTTTTCATGTGGAAAAGCACACACACACACACACACATCCAGAAAGAGATGCATTCACACACAAACAGCTTAAGCTTTGAAATTTGTAATAGAGAGCTAGCAAGCTGCTGGCGCTCTGGAAGGTCTCTTTCTCTGTTAATCTCTTTACCAGCAGACTGGTAGCACACATTGGTGCGAGCGTGTGATAACTAGAGAGGATCTACAGTAGCGTAGACTTTGGAGAAGAGGAAGACAGATAGAGATCAGTTCGCTGCAGTTCTATGGAGTCTGTCCGGCTGATGAATATCTGTCACTGCAGCTTTTAAGATGGAGGATTACATTAAACCGCTCACCTCTTTCTCACTAATGGCAAATTACCAAACTCAGTGCTGCCCATGCACGCTTCCTTATTCTGACGTGAAGGGCTCTTGGTGCAGTGTAAAATTGACCTTTCCATCAGCACGCCGGCTTTAATTTGCAGTTAGCGGCGAAGGCTGAGCCCTGATTTAATCAGTCCTTTCCTTCTTTTAGCGTGGGCAGTTTATCAAGCCACTGCACAAGGCAACCTGTGCTCTCAGGTCTGCGGCAGCTGTAACCGCAAACCCTGCATTATGGTCATGTCTGTCATGTTTTCAGTATATATGTTATTTTAGTGCATTCTTGATGCAGATATTCCTATGAATATTAAAAAGACTGTCAGAATGAGGTCGGTCGAAGCAAGCCGCCTCTAATGAGGGGCTTGTTTTGACAATATAGGGCATTGTTTCTTCAAAGTCTCGTTTATATGTTCACACATTAACATGCACTCTTAAAGGCACAGTCCACCCAAAAATGAACGTTCTGTCATGTACTCACTCTCAAGTCTTGTATGACTACCTTCATCTGTGGAACATAAAAGTTTCATCAAATTTTGGTTTCTGTTGACTGTTGACTGTTTGGTTACCAACATTCCTCTAAATATCTTTTTTTGTTTTGTTTTGTTTTTCCCAAAGAAGAAAGGAAGTCATACAGGTTTGGAACAACATGAGTCTGAGTAAATAATGACAGTTTTCATTTTTGGGTGGACTTTAAAGTTTACGTGAAATGGAAGTTGTGATCGCCTTTTCTTCCCTATTGTGAACAGGGGCTTTTCCTTTGAGGAGGCAAGGGAGGCAGTGCCTCCTCAAAAAAAACAGGGTTAGAAAAAAATGCAAATATTGCAAAATATGACATAAAAGCATATAAATCACTCGTTTTTATAAAGTAAAACTGTTCAACAGCGACACCAGCAGGTAAAGTTGCAGCAAGAGTCCGTATCTCTCTCGCCTCCCCTCAGCCCATTGAATTTTAACAGACCTCCTAAAGTGTGCCATGAGTTTGGTGGGGGGTAACTGAGAATGAATGGGGTAAAGTCACATGAGAGGAGGCAGTGCCTCCATCGCCATATGATTGGATATCTATGATTGGTTCATGCGATAAAAACCCACCTCTTGTGTTTGTGCGCGTTCGTGAATCAGTCTGAATGAGCAATATAATGATGTAACATGATAACATGATCTGTGGGTTTTTTAGTGATCAATCAGCTTGTTAAATTTAGAGGTACAACCCTGCGTCTGTGACCAGTGTTTACCGAGCTCTGATGACTGTTGATCTGGAACAGCTGAACATCAGTTCATAAATAAAATACATAACTGTTTATTGGTAATGTAAAAATACAAAATAGATTTTTATTCTGGTAGTGTAAGTTCTGGTAAGTGTAAAAAAAAAAAAAAAAGCAACTTAAAAAAAATTGAGGACTTTGCCTTCTTATTTCAGGACACCACTGATTGTGACACATATCCGAGTGAAACAGTTTCTCAGACTGTTTCTGGAACAGGGAGGGGAGTTTATTTTGGTTAAAGATTATGAGGGCACATGAATTTTATGAAAATAATGACGTGCATGGATTAATCATTTATAATAAACTGCAATATCCCATAAATCAATAAGAATTGTCAGTTTTGATTTCATGGTGGCTTTAAAGCACTGAAATGTTCATGCTGCAAGATTCAGTAGTGTTACCTCCAAGCATGCATACATTAAAAGGCTTCTGACCCATAATAGGTGCTCTAATGGATCTAAATGCATCACTTTTGCACCATAATAAAATGTCTTAGAGCTCTGAATGAAGCGTAGACAAGTGTGGGTGTGAGTATGTATGTGTTTGACAAGGTGTGCAAACACTCAATGGTCACCATTATAATTTAATAGGAGAATGTATTCCGAGCCGGATCAAACTGCTTAGCATGCAAGATGTGCAACACACCCAGTTTGTTTCAAATGGTTAATGAGTTTCCATTGTGCTCAAGTGTTTGCTTTCATTCATAATCCTATTAATCGCATTTGATGCATTTCTATTTTCTGGGCTGGCTGCTTTCAGATTTGAGTCTATATCTGTCTGGCAGGTTTCTCAAAGCCTTTCATTTGTGTGGTAATGTTGTGCAGGGGAACAGCGTCACACCTTCTGCTGGACGAGTCAATGCATTCTATCTCCCACTCATCTGCTCCCCTCCTTTCTTGATGTTTTATGTGACTTTTTTCACACAGGATGTTGAATCTTAAAATCCTTTTTAATCCCAGTGAGCATTCCAAACATGTTTGTTGATTTTTTTTTTACCACAATGCCCTATTTTAAACATTTCATTTCATATCCTTCTTATGAATTTCTATATCTTCACCTTTAAGATTGTAATAATATATTTTTCCTCTTCTTTTTAATAATAACATTAATTTTGTTTTCAAACCATTTATAATAATAATAATAATAAACTGTGACGAGTGGGGGCGGGGCCGAGAGCCGTGGGAACGGAGCGAGGCCTGTGGAGTAATTGATAATGAGTGACACCTGCACCACTCACCGGTCTCGAGTCCTACGGAGGAGCTCCGGAAGGATAAGGACCTACTAACTTTGTTACACTGACAACTTGTCTGTTTGGAAGAGTGATGTTTTATGCAGTGTTCTAGGAGTAACATGAACTAATCATTAACAATAAGACTAGGACTAAGCAAATAGTAAATAGAGCCGGTTTAGTTGTGAAGGTATTGTAAGATCTTCACAATCATCTCGTTTTATGTGTGAATAACTATGGGAAAAATAAACGAATCAATGATCAACATTAGGGCATTTCCTAAAAAATATTTACTTCATTTATCCTCGGTTTAAGGAGTTCTTTAGTAATAGATAAACGCATGATTCAAATACTCTATCCATCTCTTAGGGAAACCTGATGTATTCAATGGTGCTTCCATAAATATCTGAGGCAAGCTTTAAAAAAAAGGGTCACTCTTTTTTGAAGTACAATGTAGGAGGATTCTTCAATCTTTCATACTGCTGGATGCAGCAGGTGAACCTGAGGATACACAGCAGGATGAAAGAGGCGGATATGAGCATCCTTAAACAGTGGCACTGGTTTGGGTCTCTGGCTTAGCTGTGTGGATAAGAGTGTATTTTTGGTATGGTTTAATACTGTATGTGCCCTGCTGCATTGCAGCTGTAACAGGCTTATACTCAAAGTTTTGTGGGTAATGCAATGGCCCCAGAAATAGTGTTGTTTCAGGCCCACCTGCCATATATATCTGTGAAGGTGAATGTCCCTCTTAGCCAGGGGGAAAAGGTTTGGAAGGTGAACGTCATTCTGACTAATTGCTCACTGCGGTGGGATTACACAGGCTGCCAAGAATTATGGGAACACAGTGGGAAAAAAGAAAGCTGCTTGAATAGCAACCCAGCAACATGCCAAGTAATGTTTTTTTTTTTTTTTCCCCACACCAAGGGCTGTGCACTGCCAATTCCAGATGCTTTTTTTTTTTGGGATCAGACTCATTGCCATTTTTTTCAAGGCCACATTAGTGATCATTAGCAACTGAAATGGTAGCATTTATTGTTGGATAAGTGGCCTGAAAATAGCTGTGCTTCTCAGTTTCAGGTGATGGTCACATCCAGCTTTCTGTACATCCCTAGTTGAAGCTTTCTGCTGTTTTGTATGCATATTGTTCTGTGGTTTGTGTCGCTGTAATTACATGAGCATAGCATATGTGTTACTAATGAAGTACGTGTCAGCAGATTTCACACACTGAAAGCTGACATGAACGGAAGCTATCCTTCATGATGCATCTCTGTAAACATATGGGTCAATTACATACAAGAGTGTCCATGCTAAAGAAAAGGAAAAATCTTGTTTGAACATGTTCTTAGACAGGTTTTGAAAATGTTTTTATATAATTTACATTTTTTGGGGTTTCAAATTTCTCTTGGTTTTTAATGTCTCTAAAATGGCATGTGATTTAACCAATGAGTAAAAAGTAATCATTATTTGGACAAAATTTGGCTGAGATATTTGAAAATCTCTGAGGGTGCTAAAAAAATCAAAATATTGAGTAAATCGACTTCAAATTTGTTGAAATGAAGTTCTTAGCAATGCATATTGCTAATCAAAAAATTAAGCGTTGATATATTTACGGTAGGAAATTTACAAAATATCTTCATGGAACATGATCTTTATTTAATATACTAATGATTTTTGGCATAAAAGAAAAATTGATAATTTTGACCCATACAATATATTGTTGGCTATTGTTACAAATATACCCATGCTACTTACACGTCACATACTGTATTTCCATTATTACATTTTGAATAAATGTATAGTGTACACAATCATTATTTAAAAAATGAATGAGTAAATAAATAAAAATTTTTAAAGTTGTTTCTGATTACAAAAGCAAGCTTTTTTTCTAAACAACATGCACCAATTCACAATACGACCAGGACTAGACAGTAAAGAGTGCATTTAGTTGTGAAGGTCTTGTAGCATCTTTACAGCCATCTTGGTTTATGTGTGAATAGTTTTGGGGGAGGTGCTCCACATGACATTTTAAAATCTGGTATAACCTTGCTTTGTCATAAAAAAGGTGCAGGGGTCCTCTCTATGATCGTTTTTTTCCTGCATGTTTGCACCACATGATTTTATTGGTGTGAACAATTTTATAACATTGTACCCGCGTTTAGGATTATTGGCAAGTGAAGATAGAATAAGAAGTCAGACATATGGAAAAGTCAACAGACCAAGGGCTGTAACTTATTTTGCTAGTGCGTAAATAAATAAATAAGTAAAATGAGGTCTTTGAAGGATCAGCATAATAGCTGTAGACTGCATATTTCCTTATGCAAATTCTAAATACTTGTTTGGATATTTATATTCGGCATCACAGAAAATTCTTACCTTGAGGCAGTAAAAGCAATATTCTGTTACAGAATCTTTTATTGCATAACTAATATGAATGTGCTGGGATTAAGCCATGTTTATTAGGAGGTATCCTTTCACCCCTGTGATGCATGTGTATTTCACATGAAACTCAATTTGGTTCTGGTTGGGAGCCACAGGCTTTAGCCTCATAATGTCGTAGTGTAGTGTATAATTTCACTGTCTACCATGCTCTTTTTACCCATGAGTTTAAAAATTTGTCATGAAAGAGAGATTTATATTCCAATGGAGAAAAAAAGGAGTAATATCACGGGCACATGATCTTTATTTAATATACTAATGATTTTTGGCATAAAAGAAAAATTGATAATTTTGACCCATACAATATATTGTTGGCTATTGTTACAAATATACCCATGCTACTTACACGTCACATACTGTATTTCCATTATTACATTTTGAATAAATGTATAGTGTACACAATCATTATTTAAAAAATGAATGAGTAAATAAATAAAAATTTTTAAAGTTGTTTCTGATTACAAAAGCAAGCTTTTTTTCTAAACAACATGCACCAATTCACAATACGACCAGGACTAGACAGTAAAGAGTGCATTTAGTTGTGAAGGTCTTGTAGCATCTTTACAGCCATCTTGGTTTATGTGTGAATAGTTTTGGGGGAGGTGCTCCACATGACATTTTAAAATCTGGTATAACCTTGCTTTGTCATAAAAAAGGTGCAGGGGTCCTCTCTATGATCGTTTTTTTCCTGCATGTTTGCACCACATGATTTTATTGGTGTGAACAATTTTATAACATTGTACCCGCGTTTAGGATTATTGGCAAGTGAAGATAGAATAAGAAGTCAGACATATGGAAAAGTCAACAGACCAAGGGCTGTAACTTATTTTGCTAGTGCGTAAATAAATAAATAAGTAAAATGAGGTCTTTGAAGGATCAGCATAATAGCTGTAGACTGCATATTTCCTTATGCAAATTCTAAATACTTGTTTGGATATTTATATTCGGCATCACAGAAAATTCTTACCTTGAGGCAGTAAAAGCAATATTCTGTTACAGAATCTTTTATTGCATAACTAATATGAATGTGCTGGGATTAAGCCATGTTTATTAGGAGGTATCCTTTCACCCCTGTGATGCATGTGTATTTCACATGAAACTCAATTTGGTTCTGGTTGGGAGCCACAGGCTTTAGCCTCATAATGTCGTAGTGTAGTGTATAATTTCACTGTCTACCATGCTCTTTTTACCCATGAGTTTAAAAATTTGTCATGAAAGAGAGATTTATATTCCAATGGAGAAAAAAAGGAGTAATATCACGGGCATACATTTAGACCTCTTTTAGTACGTGGAAATTGTGGGTGAACGACAGTCATTTCCTCTAAAAAAGTATTTCCTCCGAGCACATGGGGTATCCTTGTGCTCGTTTGGTACATGTAATGTGAGTTCTATTTAAAGAGCATGCTAATTACAAATCAAGAGCATTCTTTGACAGGAGCTGGGACATTCCACACAGTCATTATTGTGATAGATTTGTCATAAAAAAAGATGTTAAAGCTTGAACTTTAAAAAATGTCATTTATCCACCATAAAGGTTGTGACAGGAGTTTTTTCATGTCTTTGTCTTCTGACTTTGATCATTTATTTCTAGATCTAGGTCTATGTCATTTAATTTCTTGTTTTCTTATAGTTAGATGATTTACAAATGCAAAGCCTGACATTTAAAACTATGCTATGAATTTACTGTATTTATAATTAGGGACCACAAGTCTGAGAGCACTAGGGAAAATGTTTCTATTTTGCAATTTTATTATTTTTTATTGGAAATTTTAATATAATCAATCATAATGAAAAGTATAAGTGAAAAGAAATCTACCGAAGTTTTTCATGCAAAGAAAAGCCTGGACAGAGAAAAGAAGAGCCATTATGTCCTCCACGCTCGGGCTGTCGACCGCTTCACCAACAGAGCTGTGGAACCCGAGTCCGAATTCATCATCAAGGTCCAGGATGTGAACGACAACGCCCCTAAATTCCCAGATGGCCCCTTTTCAGCCTCCGTGCCTGAGATGGCAGACATCGGTGAGCCAACAGTCAGGACCTCCGGGCTCTGGGGGGGGGGCTGGGGCTGTTGCTCGGGGAACAGAGGAACATTTTGTCAGTAGAGCATAGGTTTTATTAGCTGGCTCATCAGTTTCAGACCGTAGAGCCAACAGTCAGGACCTCCGGGCTCTGGGGGGGGGGTCTGGGGCTGTGCTCGGGGAACAGAGGAACATTTTGTCAGTAGAGCATAGGTTTTATTAGCTGGCTCATCAGTTTCAGACCGTAGAGTCCCATCGCAGATCTGAGCCTTTCTGACCTGGACTCGAGCTCATCTCAAGCTGCTGGTTGGTTGTGGTGGATTTATAGCGGGATTTATTAAATCTATTGTTTCTTATATAAAGCCTCTCAAGAGGATATCGTCTGTTGTAGAAAAAGCGATTTCAGGAGTAATGTCAAAATCGAACCAATATCTCACATAAAACCTCACACATGGGGTGCAAATATTTTGAAGTGCTTCCAAATGAATGCAGCATTCGATAAACAAAAACCAGCTGTGTTTACCTCTTTTTACACCCGTATCTCAATTTGAAATGTCAATGTTTTATATATCTGTGCTATCCACGCTAATACATGAGTAATCCACATGCAGAGCTTGCAATCTGCATCAATGGCAGTGCATATCAACCCTGCAGTAAATGGACTGTCAGGAAAGTGCTAATTGTCTAATTGTGAAATTATCATTCCTCACAACCAGTGTTGGGCAAGTTACTTCCAAAATGTAATACATTATATATTACTAGTTACTGTCTTTTGAAAGTAATTAGTTACATTACAATCCGGTATAAGTCTACATTAATGTTACGTTGTAGCCTAGTTTAGATTAAACACAGATAAGCACAAACCGCATTATTACATTCATAAAATAACACTGGTAAAAAAACCGAAATGTTATAATATACAAACAATAAACACAATACCTAGCCTAGAACGGTTTCAGAAGAAAACAAGAATGAAAAATATAAATTGCTAAACAAGCCAAAACGAATTAGGCTGGCTAATTCAATGCGAAACTGAAAGCAAATGGCGTTCTCGCGCAGCCTACCTCTCT
>NW_015653486.1:365544-404973 GCF_001515625.1 Sinocyclocheilus rhinocerous
TTGTAACGAGTAATAATATTACCCAAATTTTATTAGTAATGCGTTATATTACTGCGTTAACAGCAAAAAATAATATACTACTGTAATATTATTACTTTTGTAATGCGTTACTCCCAACACTGCTCACAACCTGTCGGCACAATGTTCCCCTCCGGGCACAGCTAGGGTAAGGGCAGGGTTTATTTCTCACTTTTGGTATGAATCGCTCTCCTTCACTGCTTTTATTTGCTCTCATGCTCTCAATGAGTCTTTAAAACTAGTTTAGGCTTTAAAAATGTAACACAAACAGAAGACAATTGTCTGCATATGTATATGTACCTGTTGAAAAAATTATCTGTACAGTGTGGGTGGTTTAATTTATAAACTAGTCAACATTTGAAGTGGATCAAAACCTTTCATCAAAGTTGTCCTAAAACCTAAAACCAAAATGCGTTCTTGTCTTAGGACAACTTTGATGAACTTCTTTGATTCTCTTCAAATGTTGACTACTGTATTATAATAGAATCAATATTAATAATGTTAATTATTTATTTTTATATACTCTGTTCAAATGTTTTGGTCAGTATCAAATTGTATTTTTTATGTTTTTAATGGCTATATTTATTTGATCAAAAACTACAGTAAAAAACTGTAATATTGTAAACTTGAACTATTATTAACCATTATTATTAAACTGTAAACTTGAAATATTATTATACTTACACTAATATATATATATATATATATAACAATTGTATTTTTTTTCCTGTGATACATTTTCAAAAGCAATTATTCCAGTAATTTATTAAGCTCCAAATCATTATTCAAATTCTTAATATTTAACAGTTGTGTTGCTGGATAATTTTGTGGAGACTGTGATACATTTTTCAAAAATAAAAAATATGTATGATCTAGAATATAAATTGTATTAAATATATCAGATAAATAATAAATAAAAGCAGATGATTAAGCTTCAAACCACACTGTGCACATTTACAATCATACATTTCTCACTTTAATTATGTTCGCTTCACAGGCATGCCATTGCATTATAATTGTAGATATATTCATTAGAAATATTGCTTTGTTTTATGTTTTAAAAATTAGCTTTTTTTTGGCCTATTGTTCGTTGGAATTTGTTATCCTCAAGTCATTATTTGTGCCCTTCCGAGTAAGACATTCTGCTTCGGGTACAGAACAAGCACCAGCAGTGAGCTGGCGAGCTCTCTGACTCCACTTTATCAAGCTGTGATGAATTAATCACTAGCAATACAGATAGAGCCTTATAAGCTGGTTGAGGGCCTCTGGCCTTTCAAGAGAGGCTATTCTAGAGCCCGGTGCCTTCAATCTATTGTGTTTGTGTTCTTTCTTAAACTGCGAATGTGTCTCCGGTTAGAGTAGCGTTATCGCCACCATCCAAGCCCCACACACTTCGTAATAGCATTAGATGCTTTAAGGCTTGGAGGAGAGAGGCTCATGACAGGTGAATTCAACCTGGTACAGGTCAAGGAGGCATGAGATGAATCACTTGAATTAGCAAGCGGCATATGAGTACTGCCTCTGTCGGAGCATGCTTGTGGCATGCATTAATGAGGATGAATGCAAATCTGAGCATATGAATAATTTTAGCAGTTTAACTTGGACATATTTTTTATGTCCACGCAGGAACGTCGGTGTTCCAGATCACTGCCACAGACGCCGACGATCCCACCTACGGAAACAGTGCCAAGATCGTCTACAGCATTCTCCAAGGGCAGCCTTTCTTCACCGTCGACCCCAAAACTGGTACGCAAAGACCTCGCTTTTTACAAATAACCAGTTTTATGGACATTTTGAGATGCCTTAGACTGTAGAAGTCTGTACTTGAATATTTTCTGATTGTTCCTGTGAGCTTGTGCGAAGTCACCACCGGGTGAGTCATTCCACAATAATAGGCTGTAGGAAACACAGATACGTTTTCTCTGTAAAACAGCTTTCAGGCGCACAAAGGAACTCCCGATTTATTGCGCTACCCTATGTGGAGAATAATTGATGCGTTCTCACATTGTTGAGGGCCTTTCATACATGTTGTTTCCACCGAGACTGAGGGGAAAAACCCCTCCCGACCAGTACCAAAATGTGTCTTTTGTCGCAGGGACTTCAGTTAAGCATTAAAAGAATATGTATGCTCTTTCGAACGGAACTCAGACTCAGGCATCTACATTGAAATTCCATTGAATCATGCAGGAAATGTGGGAAATATCATTCTCAATTGTATCTCAGAAATAAATCAATAAACCTACATTGAGGGCGATGAATATGGATGGTTTTCTTTGGAGACTTACATGGTACACTCAATTACTCGCACAAAGCCCGGGTGGATAAACAAATCATTTTCATAATATTATCAACACATGGTTGAAACGTTGAGAGCATGGCACCGTACGACCCGGGCTACACTGTTCTGTGGAGGCTTGAAAACACCCGAACCGTGGCCTACTTGTTGTGATGTACTGCTCGCCTACAGTGTATATCCTAATTTAACGTATTCTTTCCTCCCTCGTTTTTTCATTCTGTGCTTAGTAGCCATTTGGTTCAATTTCCACAGTGGTGGTGTTTGTTTATGTCAAGTTGAATGTGCCTGGAGGGTGTTTGTCCCAGTTTGAAAGCGCCAACCTGCAGAGTGTTTATCCCATGATAGAGCCTATTTGGTGCAGGATGAATTTGCTTGGCTTGTATGCGTTTGAGTGTGCCAGGGTGGTGTGTGTAGATGCACGAACGTCTACATCAGCAGTGTACGAGGTAAAATGGTGAGTAGCATTCGTTCCAGCTGTTAGTGTGTGCGTGGTTTTTTTGGCAAACGCCCTGTCAGCAACAGCATGAGCTGCTGACCCAAGAGACTCAGCTTAGTACCAATACGTACTTCCATCCCTCAGATATCCGCCACGAAACTGCGCCAATTTACACAGAATTGCTTCATGGGTAGTCCACTGTGCATTTATTTATTATGTGTAATTGCTCGTTCAGTCTCCCTCCCGCTGGGACCTGTGGGATTGTTGCTGTCCTCCACTGAAGCAGCAAATCTCTGATGGCGGTTTGTCTTTTACTGGTGTCTTTGGCGCTAAAACTATGAGATTGGATGGACTGTAATCCCTCCGTGGTCACTCTTTCAACTCTTTTCTCATCTCTAATTCCCTGTTTGTGGCTATCATGAAGGTTTTGATGGGATTAAGAGGCCATATGATAATGTTCACATCAGCGGTTATTATCATAGGGCGCCGGTTTAACATTGCAATCTTGCATATCAGTGTTGCTTGCTCATTTTGGCAGGAAGTGCCTATACCCTTAGCACTGAGAGTAGTGTGTGTGTGTGTTTGAATCACTCTCAAATAATCCAATACTCCAGGTCTAGAGAGCCTCTTTTGCTCTTGGAGAGAGATAAAGCACTGACGGAGGCTTGTCTCTTCTGCTCTGAGCATCACAGCTATAAAACTTTTCACATTTTGAGTTTATCCGTAGATATACAGTAGGTGGTATTGGGAATTCTACTCTTGAAAGTGTAGTTTGCCAAGCTACAAGCTGAAAATTTAAAGGGATAGTTCACCCAAAAAATGTAAATTATGTCATTGATTACTCACCTTCATGCCGTTTCAAACCTGTAAGACCTTTGTTCATCTTTGGAAATTAAGATATTTTTGATGAAATCTGGACTTTCTGACCCTGCATAGACAGCAACGCAACTGACACATTCAAGGCCCAGAAAGGTAGTAAGGACATCGGTAAAATCATCAGTGGTTCAACCGTAATGTTTTGAAGCTACGAGAATACTTTTTGTGCAAAAAAGAAAGAAAAATAACAACTTTATTCAACAATTTCTTCTCTTCCGTGTCAGTCTTCGATGCACATTCATACCATGACACATCCGTGTTGTCTTAAAAGTTTGAAACGACATGAGGGTGAGTAATTAACGACAGAAATTTCATTTTTGCGTGAACTATCCCTTTAATGTCATTTAATGAAAGACGTATTTTCTGGTACAAAAAAAAATTTGATTTTTGAATGAACAATGTCAATAAGTGTCATAGTTTAAAAAAAACTATCCTAATTTATATAACAATATTATAATTATAAATATTGGAAAATGTGATATTTGTATAATTTACACAATTAATATTAATAGTATAATATTTAATGTTTTACTAAAACATTTTATTTATTTTGAATAGGTTACATTATATTTATACCTTATATAAATCTGCTTCAACCATTTGCTCAGGAAATAGGGAATAAGACGAGGATGAAGGAAAGGCTGGAAAGCAGAACAGATTGAGTCTGCCATGTGAACTTGCACATGAGATCCCATGGTAATGTTTACTATGAAATGAGTACCAGCTGACAAGATACTGTACAACCAGGCCCCAGTGCACCAACATGGGCAACAAAGGGCTGTTTACTTTATATGAGACCGAAAGGACATTCTAGTAGAGCATGCTTGATAATTATACAAGTTCCCTTAATTGTGAAGCCTTTATGTGCAATACAACATTGAGCTACTGAAAAAATGTAGTCAAGTTGCTACTATTAGTTATTTATTCCCTGTGATAAGGTTCAAGTGGGTGGAAGGAAGAAGACAGGGTCGGCGTACTGGGACGCAAGCTTTATTTCAAGTCTCTGGGTGCACACAACAGAAAACGGCGCTCACTGCGCTTTCAATCTCTCAGTCTAATAACTCATAACACAACTCGACATAGGCTTCGTGCTTCCATAACCCGTCTCCCCGGGTGGCTCGCGTTCCCAGTCAGTCTCCTCTCTCCATACATGCTCCAGGTGGCCCCCTTTTATCCGGTCTCTCCACACCAATTACTGAAACGAGACACAGGTGTTTATCATTTGCGCTTGAGCTACTTACGCACCGCTCGTCTCCTGCCTCTCTCTCCCGATGCAGATCTCGCTGAACCACGCCCCCCTCGCCACATACCCCCACCGCCCGACTCAGGCCGGGGAGAGTTCGTAAAGTTCGCGGAGAGTCCGTGACTTAAACGCCGTGCCTTGATCGGCGAGAATCTCTTTCGGGATTCCCACCCGGGAGATTAGATGAAACAGGGCCTCCGCTACACTTTTCGCGGAAATGCTGCGGAGGGCCACTGCCTCTGGGTATCGCGTTGCATAATCCACTAGGACTAATGCAAAGCGATGCCCCCGTGCAGATCGTTCTAATGGCCCGATGAGGTCCATGCCAATTCCTTTAAGAAGAATCGCTTTAAGTATTCCCCAATTGTAAGTCGCTTTGGATAAAAGCGTCCGCAAAATGACTAAATGTAAATGTAGTTATTTTCTGCCCTACATTTTTTTATTTTTTTTATTTTTTGTTAATTCGATTGGAGCATCAGCAAAAGAATACCAGCATCAATACTATTATAGTTACTGGAGCACTTTTACATTTATTTTATATTTTGTTAATAATTTATTTCCAGTGCCATTTTTTAGTATTCAAATTTATTTATGTATTTATTTTCAGGGTAAAATTATTAGAGGTTGTTCTTTTTATTCTAGTCTAATCTGATTTGTAGAATACGATATTTGTAGTATAATGTGGTTTAATATATCATAGTGGAATATGCTTGATCTGTTTTTCTTCCTACAATTACAATTACCCAAGCTACTGTTTCCACCCATCCACGTCTATGTAAAGTACAATAACTTGCATCATTTTGTCTAATCCTCTTAGCTGAGAATTACCTCTACTGCACCTTTGTGTAGTAGTTAGTTCGCCCCATTTACCGGTGGGTGATGCTTAGCCTGCGTGATGTTTTGCACTTTCACTATAAGGTTGACTGTCTGTTGTTCCATAAGAAATCAAACTCTCAGTACAAAGAACAGGGCTTACCAAGTTCTGCATCAGTGTCTGGTCCTGTTTGCTTTATTTACTTTCTGTCTCTGCTTTGTGGCTACTAGCTGAATACTAAGAGCCTGTTTAACATGAACATTTTGCTTTTTTCGTTGTGTTGTCTGCTGAAATCCCCTGTCCTGGCAGGTGGTGTCTGCTCTCAATAGGCTGGGTGCAATCTCTATGACATTCTCTGGGGCTGAACACTGGTGTATGTTTATTTGTTCTGGCGGATTGAGGTATCTGTTTGCATATTTTTTCTCACTCCCACTGGTCGTGTCCATTTAAAAAGAGAACATTGCATGTTCAAATATTTAAACTGTCCATCTCACACTTAACGCATAACATGAAATTGAAATTCTCTTCTAGTCATTCCCTCACTGGTCCTCTGTGCTTCTTGCCAGCATTTTGGACTTCTTGTAGGTGTTGTGTGTGTATTTATATTAAGACATTCAGACAGAAATATTTATACTGCCCATATATTTTATAGCATTTTTTTTCTAGTTATATGTCAAAAACATGAAACGTGTATAGTTACAGAGATGCTAGACATTTACTGTTTTCTACTCATCTTCCTTCCTTCCTATATAATATTACATTTCTGTATACATTTTTAGGTCTTCTTAGGTTTTCACCAGACAAAAAAAAAAACAATATATGAAACGAACCATAGTTATATATCAGCAGATCATCAGGTTACATCATTTTAAAACATCAATAAAAGAATGGGATATGTCCCACGTTAATAGCTTGGCTTGAAAATGCACACTTTTCTTTGATTTCTGGATGATGGATAACCTTGAGTGTGAAAACATCAAGGCATTTCATATATTTTTTGATGAAACTGTCAAGAAGTATTCTATATATATTCACTAACAAGTAAATAAAATGTGTCTAGTGCTATGTACTGACAGAGCTTATGCTTTTATGAAATTATGCTATTGATTTCTAGTGTTTTTAAACAACCCATGTTGGTGCACTGGGGCCTTGGTGTATCATGTCAGTTGGTGCTCATTTCTTAGAAACATTACCATGGGATCTCATGGCGTAAAGGGGCACAAATACAAGTTCACATGGCAAATTTTAAAACATCAATAAAGGAATGGGATATGTCCCACGTTAATAGCTTGGCTTGAAAATGCACACTTTACTTTGATTTCTGGACGATGGATAACCTTGAGTGTGAAAACATCAAGGCATTTCATATATTTTTTGATGAAACTGTCAAGAAGTATTCTATATACAGTGGGTACGGAAAGTATTCAGACCCCCTTAAATTTTTCACTCTTTGTTAAAAATGTGTCTAGTGCTATGTACTGACAGAGCTTATGCTTTTATGAAATTATGCTATTGATTTCTAGTGTTTTTAAACAACCCATGTTGGTGCACTGGGGCCTTGGTGTATCATGTCAGTTGGTGCTCATTTCTTAGAAACATTACCATGGGATCTCATGGCGTAAAGGGGCACAAATACAAGTTCACATGGCAAACGCAAGCTGTTATGCTTTCCAGCCTTTCCTTTATCCCTGTCTTATCCTCTATCTCCTGAGGGAACGGTTGGAGCAGATGGCAGCCTTTGCTTTAGAGCTGTGGAGTATGCAGGAGATGATCACCAGCATGCTTTGTGCAAGAGTGTGTGTGCACATCTGGAAAGGAAGGTTCATGCTAAGGGCTTAAACCGCATAGGAACAGTACATAGAAGTGAGAGGTCAGCACTCACCTGCTGGTGTGTTGTCAAGCTCGAAAAGGACCTGTACCAGGTCAGAACAGGGGCAAAGCAGAGGATAGCCACTCGCTGTGAGCTCACCGCCTCAATAACTAGGGGTCAAAGATCTGCAGTGTACACATGATATTCTGGACATGCACCTGTCCTGTGAAGGGTGGCTCTTATTGCTGGAAATGCCATCAAATGGCTAGCGGTTTGATTTCAAGCGATGGTTCTCCTAAAAATGCATTATTTAGTCACAATCTTGTCTTTTGAAAACCCATTTAACTTTCTATCTTCTATGGCAAACAAAAGGAGGTGTTAGGCTGAATTTCCAAGCTTTTCTTTTGCATACAGTGAAACTGAATGCTGACCATGGCTATCAAGCAAGATTTTCTATGAATAATGACTTCATATGAGTCTGGACCTCACATAGAGATATACTGTAATATGGCTTCATAAGACTTCAAATATAGAGCACGAGTTCTGTGGACTGCTTTTATTTTGCTTTTATGGTCCCTTTTCATTTGTAGGAGCTTCACAGCTCTAGTCCTTCATTTTCCATGGACAAAAGTAAATGAAGAATTTGCTTTATGGGAATTGTACAGTAATTTTCAAGAGATGTTCAACCATTTTATGGGAATTTCCATAGGAAATGTTGACAAAAATAAATGTTTATTTCTTTAAAGCCAGCTTATAGATGAATACACAGAAGCGTTTTGAATATGTGGTACATGCAATACCATTTGCGGTAGTTATAACTTTGGTCACTTTATTTTAAGGTCCGATTCTCGCTATTAACAAACCGTTAACTATGTCTTTTGCCTCAATAAACTCTGAGCTGAGCAAAAATATGAGCTTCAAAAGTGCTAATAAACAGCCAATATGTTAATAATAGGCATGCTAATAAGCAACTAGTGAGAATTGGTCCCTATACTAAGTGTTACCATGACTTTTTTTAATTATGTTTTTAAGTCTTTTATTCTCACCAAGGCTAACTTTTGTAACATTATAAATGTCCTTACTGTCGCTTTTGATAAATTATGACAATATTTATGTTTATCAGGCTTTTGCAGTTCCACAACCTTTTGTTTTCACTTCATTTGGAGGGTTCAATACCTCCCTAATCTTTGTCTGCTATGGAAATGTGGGCTGTTTTAATATTTGTACTTGAACACCATCATTTGCAGAAAATGGTAATACACTTTTGAACGTCCAATAATGGAATATGGGTTATGTAGGTCAGCGATAACTATATTAATTATTTCTGCCCTCTGGATCACAGGTGTCATCAGGACAGCTTTGCCGAACATGGACAGAGAAACTAGAGAGATGTACTCCGTGATCATCCAAGCCAAAGACATGGCCGGCTCTGTCGGGGGTCTGTCCGGATCCACGACAGTCAACATCTCACTGGCTGACATCAACGACAATCCACCACGATTCCCTCAAAGTATGAGTCCCCGCTTCTCTCGGTCTCTTTCACCATGGAAAAAAGTCTGGATTTTAGGCACGCCCCTTCTACAGAAACCATCTAATCCTTAAATCCCTTTGAATGTACTGTGAATTTATCCCAAATGGCTGAATTCGTTTAAGCTTTATTTTGTGAAAATAAACAACTTTTATTGAGCTTGCGCAGGTTTAATCTAAATAGACCCTGCAAATTAGCTGAGCGCAAGCAACACTTTTTAATATTCGCATCAAAAGATTTCGAATGTTTAATAAAATCGCATCTGTTCTGTTTGTGTTTATCCTCCACTTCAGAGAACTATCAGCTTTACGTGCCAGAATCTGCTCAGGTAGGGAAAGCAGTTGGGAAAATCAAAGCGAACGATGAAGACCTTGGCGTCAACGCTGAGATGACATACAGAATTACCAATGAAGAAGGAGCTGCCATGTTTTCCATCTCTACAGACAGTGACAAGAGAGAAGGAGTCATCTCCCTCAGAAAGGTCTGAACTAGACGTTCCCACAAAACCAATGGGTTCAACAGCCACGTAAACTAATGTCTGCTCATTCAGCCATGCCCTGTCTTTTCCCAGGCTAAAATGTCTTTTCTGCTTCTCCCTTGATCTTTTTACTGATGTCCTTTCTAGCCTCTGGACTACGAGAAGAAGAAGGCTTACTCTTTGAACATAGAAGGTGTCAACACCCATCTGGATCCTCGTTTTTCTTACCTGGGTTCTTTCAAAGACACCACCACGCTCAAGCTTATCATTGGGGATGTTGATGAAGCTCCGGTGTTTACTATGGACTACTATATCATGGATGTGTATGAAAATGCTCCGGCTGGGACAGAGGTTAGCATGGTAACTGCTCAAGACCCGGACAGCACAAGAAGCAAAGTCAGGCGAGTTTCCAAAGATAATTATACTGGTATATGTGGTTTTGAGGTATATTTTACAGTGTCTATATATCAGTGCAAATGTCTCTGCTAGTAGTCCACCAGGGTTGTGACCCATTCAGAATTGAACTGAGAATGTCTTTTAAATTCTAATTCAATTCCTGAATTTGACTGGCAGTAGCAAAGAGGATGCAGAATTGCAATTCAAATTGTTTAAGCAAGTACATATTCTCCCATAGCAAACTATGGGAGAACCCCCCCCCCAAACAAGAGAATGCTGTCTTGAAAAATCCTTATCTGAAAGTTCTGAATAAAAAGTTTCAAAAGCCTTGAAGTTTGAAGGTTTATATCATACCTCTAAGAGATCTAAGAGTTTTATTCTGCAGCTACTTAAACATCATACATATTTTAAATTGTTTAGGTTAAGCATCTTAACAAAATGTCTTGAAGTAAGGTCTAAACAGAAATTAATCGTAAGTTGTAGGTGACAGGAGATTAATTACTGAATAATCAAATGTATGAAATATATTCATAAGGCTTCAGAGTCTGCTTTTCTAATCATTTGTTAACAGGAAATCATGTATTTCAGCATTCAGTTTTAATGTCTATAAATGCTAAAAAAAAATGCTGTAAAGTTGCTTTGCAATGATTTGTATCGTGAAAAGTGCTATACAAATAAACTTGAATTGAATTGAATTGAATATTAAATGTGCTTCTGGAATATCTGTCATCATATTTTGAATATTATCTTTGAGTAGAACTTGTCTACATTGACATTTTAGGTATTCCATCGACCAAAATGCAGAAGGTGATGCACTTTTCACCATCGATGTTGACAGTGGACTAATTACAACCACCAAGAGTCTAGACCGAGAGGAGTTAGCCTGGCACAACATCACAGTGATGGCTTCAGAGATTGGTATGTACGACTCTGAGGCCTGAATTCTGTCTGTATTCATTGATATACAGTGGGTACGGAAAGTATTCAGACCCCCTTAAATTAAAAAAAACAGTGTCAGTGAAAGGCTTCAGATGTAATGTGATGTGTGCAGAAAAATCAACATAATTATCACTTGTGAGTTGATGTCCACGGCAGTAATTTGATCAGATTAGTATTAAAGTGTAAAAATATGATTTAACTGTGCATATTTAGGATATATACAAATAGCTGTGAAATTAGCAAGACAAATGGACCAGATATTTTTTTTATTAAAATGTCACTTCCATATGATACATTCACCTATGATGTATGTATGTAGCCTACTGTTGGACATTACTATTGGACAAATAAACTAGTGAGAGTATTAAATATTCACACAGTTAAAGAAGTGCTCAAAAGTTATCATTTGAATTGTGAATAAAGGATTTAAGGATATCTCTTTCTTGTACATAAAACACGGTATTCAACAGCAAATATTGCTGATTCACACTTTATGCCAATGTGTCCTGATATGGCATGATTTCAATCATGTGAAATCCCTCATACATTGATCATTCATTGTTTTTTGCCAGTTATTTAAATAGAAAACATCCATGATTGAATATTTGCCATATTTTTTCTTTCCAGACAATCCAAATCTGGTGAGCTATGTACCCGTCACAGTCCAGGTCTTGGATGTCAATGACAATGCCCCCTATATTGTCACAGACAGCGCTCTGGTTGTGTGTGAAGACTCCAAGGCAGGCCAGGTTAGTTATCTCCTCTCAGTCTTTTTCGACCTGCCAGCTCCAATCTGAACCCCTGAAACCATTTTTCCTATCTGCACTCCTCCTTTTCTCCTACCCTATTTCTGCACCATTTTTGTTTTCTCAAACCATCTTTTTTTTTTTCATGGTTTAATTCCATCTTTCTTTTCACACACACACTCCCACGTACACTAACGCCAAGTGCACATGCATAAATGAGAAACATATACGCTGCCTTTATGATATGTCTGACACCATCAAGGATGGATTTATCTGTGGCTCGACAGACTTTGGAGGCTCTTAAACCTATAAATAATTCAGCATGTACCAATGTATTCATCGGCAGATAGCAGTCCGCATCAAGCGCACTAGGAATGGCTCACAGGAAATGTTAATCGTTGCACATTGAAATCTAGGTTCATGTGCAGCAATGCACAGCAGTGCTGCGGCATAGCCTTTATAGCTTTACCCTTGAATGAGATTATGATTTAAGCAGTTAGACACACACAATTCACACACAGTGGGCGACAATGCATTTTTAAATTAAATATCAAGGGTCCTCTTTGAACATTTGTGTCCGCTGTGCTGGTGGTTAACCATAAAGGGTACTTAAAGGGATGGGTCACAATTCCGTCATCATTTACTCACCCCAATGTTGTTCCAAACCAATAAAAGTTTGGTTATTCTTCGAAACACAAGTGATATTTGTAATGAAACTTGAGAGGTTTTTGTCCCTCCATTGAAAGTCCAGGAAACCAAAACTTAGAAGATCCAAATAAAGGTGTCATAAAATGAACCCATAAGAATCATCCGGTTTAATCCAAGTTTTGTGAAGAGATACGATTTGAATCATGATTTATATTACACTATGTATTATGAACAGATTTAATGTAGACAGTTATTCACATATAAACGTTCATGATGGTTTACCATATGTGATGCACTATATGGTTGTGTGTTGATCATTGCTTAGATGTGCATAAAAGCCTAAATTGATTAATCATATAAAGCGATTGTACTGTATCTCTTCACACGACATGGACTAAACGGCTTTATATGGATTCATTTTACAAAGTATTAATGACCTTTTTGGATCTTTTAAGTTTTGGTTATCTTGACTTTCAATGGAGGGATAAAAGGGATAAACACCTCTTAGATATTTTTAAAATATCTTAACATGTGTTTCGAAGATTAACCAAAGTGTTATGGGTTTGGAACAACATGAGGAGGAATAAATGATAGCAGAATTTTCATCTGTTTAAATAAAGGTATGGTAAATTATTCAGCCTGAATGAAAGTGTGTGATTAATGTACATAGTTGTGTTTTCATTTTGGACCTCTGCTTAATTAATTAAAGGCTGCTTTTAAAGCACCACAGAGTTTTTTTTTTTATTATTATTTTCGGGCTTCGTTCAAGCCCAGTAAATTATTTACTGTATAAGGCAGAGGTCCATTCATAAGCGAAGAAATTGTCTCTCATTTATTATGACTTCTGGTCTGCTGGGCTCAAACCGGTCCATCTAACATCTAAATAAAATCCTCTTCCCAATTACTTTGTAAGATAATCGGGGATTGCTGTCATGCTGTGGCCCTTGATTAAGTGTTTCCACAGAGATAAGGCAAAACCACATTTCTTGTACTGGCATCAACTCACAGGAAGCTCTTTTCTTTTGATCTGCTCTGCACACATTCACAACAGTACGCTGCATGAAACAATGCAATGTAATTTGGAAGAAATCTGTTATGCAGTGGCACAGGCCATTTTCAAACCTGGCTCTATTACTTGGTCCAGAGTTCTGTTCTGCTCCCTTCTCCATGTATTGGTATGTCTTATTGTACTTTTGGGTGGAAAGTGCATTATGTTTGCACCCTCGACATTACAAAAGGATTTGTGATTGTCTTAAAAGCTTCGATAAGAATGTGATGAAAACAAACAAATCAGTATGTTTTGCATTATATGCCATGACTTTACAGCAAAAGTGTGTTGAATTTATAGAATTTATGTTTAGGGACGGTGGGATTGTTTTAAAAATGTTTTTGAACCTGTCTTGAAAGTGTCTTATGGTCACCAAGGCTGCATTTACCTGATCAAAAAATACAGTAAAACAGTAATGTTGTAAAATAAATAAATAAATAAACTTTATTATATATATATAATTAGTTTTTTTTTTTTTTGCTCTGGTGTGAAAGTGCCCCAGAGAGAGAAACCCTTGGCCCAACATGGATGGTACAGCGCAGACAGGTGAAGAGCTTCAATAATTGGTCCAGACTCTGCATGAGGAGATTCCCACTTGCAGCTGATGTGCTAGCAGGAGCCAATTAGGTTAACAAGCTGACAAAACATCATGAGTCTGAGCAATGCTTCAAACTAGCGATCTGTTCAATGACTGTGATCCAGACACCCAACTGGCCGAGGGGCTTAGGGTCAGCAGTCTGAAGTTAATGTCTTTCAAAAGTGGAGAGGAAGAAGAAGCCCAGGTGGTCCAATTACATTTCTGGGTTATAGGGAGTGACAAAACCCATCTCTCAGCGAAGCGAACGCGTCTGTTTTAGATATTTTTAATGCCATTTTTCATTCAACCTTAATTCTGGAGAAAGAAAGCACTAAGCATCAGCTTGTTTTCTCTTGTTCTGGGTGTAGGTCATTCAGACCATCAGGGCCACAGACAAGGACAACTTCGCCAATGGTCGGTTTACTTTCGCTCTGCCAGAAGACCTTCCAGCGAATCCAAACTTCACTCTGAAGGACAATGCAGGTAAAAACAAACAAACACAATAACAAAACCACACTTCCGCAGGATTTGTTTTGGCTTGGTAAAACATCTAATTAGAAATAGTTTGACATGTTAAGCCTGTATTTTAGGAGTTAGTTACAAAAACTAATTCCATATTCAGTACTTAAGTTGTACACAGGCTCTCATGAAAGTCAAATATGATCTGACTGATCTAAAGGGGCTCTCCGATGGCATCTCAGTAATGGAATCTTTCTAATGTTTTCCAACTGATTTCCTGATGTTTGCTCAGGGCAAACCCTCAGCACCTCTCCACAAACATATTTAGTACCACATGTTGTCACACACATCACCCTCATTTCCAGCCTTCCCCTCCTCTTCTTGCTCTTTTTTTTTATATCGTTGCAAGGCCAACCGAGCTGTTTCCTCGGAAACCAGGTCTGTGTTTATGTTAGCTCAACGCTCCCTGGTGGAGACGGCTGGGCTGTAATGATTTCCTTCTAATGCCGGACCACTGCTTCGGTGAATCATGGCTGCAGGTGGACCAGTCGGAGTTTAACAGGGCAATCAGGGAGATAAGAGGCAGATGCTAAAAGCCCAGAGTTCAGAAGAGCCAGTGCTTCAGAGCTTTATTTGAGCTTGTATCCTAGCCAAGGTCCCCTCAGACTGCCTCATCCTTAAATAATATCCCAACGGATGGACCATTACGGACCGTTTTACTCATTGGAGGTTGGAGAGCTCTGTTGTGCTTGCTGTGATTGGGTGGGTGTGTAGGGCTGTCATCCTTGATCACGTAGATGTTTCTCTCCTGGTGCCGCAATCATTATGCCAGCGTCCACACGACCTGAGCGCTTGCCAGGTTGAGGCGGAAAAAATATGATGGACATTCCCTACGGAGGTGCACTTATTTCCCCCCTGGGAAATGGCAGTGAGTTCAATTGAATAATAATCATCTTGACGGTTATGTCCTTCGACGTAGTTCATATTCTAAATCTAGGAAAGTGTTTGCAATGAAGCTCTCCAATGAATAGGTGAGGGAATGCATGGTATGCCCCATCCGCAAAGATAGCCTACGTCAAATTTGATGCCTTGCCACGGTTTTGGCAAGAGTGTTTCTGTTTGTGTCATCTGAGATGTGGGGCGCATTACATCGAGAGTGTCCCTCCTGGGCCAATTCACCGCAATTCTCTCTCAGGCCATTTATCTCCCACCATTTAAACACTCACATTAAGTTATAACAGCTAGAGCGATCAGGACTCATGCCAGAACTGCAGTATTGGCAGTATTTGTTGTTGTTGTTGCTATTTCCTATTTATTTATTTATTTATATATTTGTATATTTATTGCATGACACATCTCACAGTGAAGATTACTTATCTACAGTACATGCATGGTTCGCTCTCATGTTATTTCACAGGGAAAGTGTTTACGAATCATTGCTACTTAAATCAAAGCGCAACTGTGAATTTCCCATCCATGTGTAATTACAGACCGCGTTTTCTGCGTTGTTTGTGAAGATTTGCTAATGATCATTCCACCCTCTGTCGTTTCATGTTCATGCTTTTTAATAGTGTTTGGACAGAGTAAATGGAGTCTACCTGCAGGCCATTTTATAAAACCCCCACAGCATGAAATCAAACACAAACGTGCTAAACCTAAGGGTCAATACATGAAGGGCTAATTTATGCGTAAATATTTCAGAGATGCTAATTTGGCTAGTGTTAACCTTAACCCTTAGTTAGGAAATTTTCCTTCCTGTAGTTTCTAATGCATGCACAATAGTTGCTGGTTCTGCATACATTAGACCCCTGGAGAGAAAGAGCTCTGCCTCTTTTGCACTGCTGTAGACTTGGGTATATGGACATTAGGGCCCAGAGACGAGTGAATAATATCAGATATTTCTAGCATTCACAGTTAAGGAATATAGTATACATTTATGTCTTTTCATTCATAAAATGAAAGTATATTATTTCCCTTTATAAATGAAAGCATCAGTTACAGTATTTGTCATTAGTTACTTTTCTTTCTCCCTAGCAGTTAAATAACTGTTTAGTCCTTCATTTTTGTATTCAGTCTGTATATAACTTTACTAACTATATAACTTAGTTATTTTTTAGTTTAAACTCGACATGCATGGTTTTTCAGTACCATATTGTAATAATGTTTATCAGCCAATATTAGAGGTGATTTTTTTTATTTATCCATATCAGTTGTATAGTATTGTATACTAATTATGCTCATGCATAATAATAATAATAATAATAATAATAATAATGCATGCTCATTTGCTCTATTTTTACATTTACATTACCTTTGTCATCTTCTAACACTAATATAAAGTTAATCTTTTAAAACACTAATATTTTATTTTAACACTGTTAAATATCTTTAACAGTCTTTAACAAATCTCAAAATGAATATTGGTCATTTAGTGATTATTTACTGATTTCCAGTTATAGCCTATTAATTAACTTGAGGTTGATCATAGACAGGAGGTGGGAAAACCGTTTATTTTTACACTGTATCAGATAAAAAAAAATATTCTTAATTTTTGTTGTTGCTGGCACCCATACCAAAATCCAGAATATTGTTTGGATACTTTTATGCCGTTGTAACGAACAGTCCACTGTAGGTGAGTTTAAGAACCCATGTGCAGTTTATTCAAAAAGTAATCCAAAATAAAAACATAATCCAAACAGAGACTTGACTTGACATGACTTGAACAGACTTGGCATGAACAGACTTGACGTGAACAGATTTGATTTGGCATGAACAGACTAGACTCACCGACAGCAGGTTACAACATCAATACACGACGAGAGACAATGGCAACATGATGGCTACTTATAGCAAACAATACAGGTCACATGACCAGAACCAACCAATGAGAGACAGGACACATGACTAAGACAACCAATGAGAACATGACACATGAACCAAGGAACCAATCAGAACATAACACACAGTCAAGGGAATCACATGACTAAATAGGGACCATGACTAAACTCCAAAATAAAAGACATGAAAACAAGAACATGAAACAAAACACAAAACAGACATTACAGCCGTACACAAAAGGTTGTGGATAAATACATAAATAAAGTAAATACTCTGTCTAAACCCTGATGAGTTGTTGCAGGCAATTTGCCCAGAGGTGCATTTGTATAGCATGATTAATATTAAAATGCCCCTACCGATGTTAAACCCAAACCCACACTCTTGCTCTCCTGGGAGCTGGTATTCAGAGGGAGACGGAATTCATCTTGCAACCCAAACCCCCTCAAACCCTCCCAGGCTGCAGAGTCAGAAGACACTAGCTCAACACACATCTGCAATGTGAAGCAGCAGCATGACCGTGCATACGCTGAGGTGCTTACGACCTGCCTGTCTGTGGGTGTGTGCGTATGTGCAAAAGGAAGGCAGCGACAGCTAGAAAGAAGGTGAAAAAATTTGCACAAGCCTCTCAAAAATGAGAAAGGTTGGAGCACTGTAGGGAGTTAATAAAGCATGATGCTTTTGTCACTGTGTGGGGTTTACAGGCTGTCAGCACACCGGCGCTCCAACACTCCTGTTGGGGAGGTACAGCAGTAAAGCAAACTGTTGTTTTTTTTTTTTTCAATCAGACACAAGTAAAGATGGGCCAATATGGATCAGAAAACATAAACACCATTTTTTTTTGCGTTTCTAGCTTAAAAATGTATTTATAAAACTCATAATTCTGATTCTAAATTTTGATTGGATTAACCAAATTTGAAACTATTGTAAAATTACATTATTTATATGTCCAATAGTTTGTGGTCGGTAACATTTTTTGGTAACACTTTATTTTGAGGGTCCCTTTTGAACATTCTATTGACAATAAGTAACATTGCACCTACATGTCAACTATCTCCCATTAGAGTATCAGTAGCCTGTCTGCTTAATATCTGCTACCTCTTTATTGTGATGGTCTCCCAACAGACATCCTACTGACTATAAGCAAAGACTACAGAAATACAAAGACGGTTCACTCCTATATCTATGAATGGGAGAAACTGCAACGCGCAATATGGTGAAATAGTCCCGCCTTCTAAATGAAAGAGCCAATTGCTGATTGGTAAAGTCATTGCGTCACTGCAGCGGCCATTAGAAGCTCCGGTTCCCATAGAAACCTGAGGCTAGAGCAGCGATGCGCATGCGTATTCATAAGCGCGATAAAACTGCATACGCATTGGCAGGTCTAGCTTGAAAAATAAGCTTTTTTTAATGCTATTTGAGCATAAGAAACAACATTCATCGGGCGGTTCATTTCAGATTTTGTTGCTGATTTGAAATATGTAATTTAATTGCGACTTCAGCGAGCAGTTTTTGAGATTTCAGGATTCCCCCATTTATTTAGATTTGTTTGAGCAGCCCGGAGGCGTTGCAAATATGGCCGCCGAATGAACAGACTTTCCTTGAAGTGGACTTTGCTATAAGTAACTTTGCAAGTACATGCCAACTTAATCTAACCCTAACCCTACCAGTCTACTAACACTCTAGTGAGGCTTAGTAGATATGTAGGTGCAACGTTACTTATAGTCAACAGAATGTGTTAATGGAAAAAAATAAATAAAATGAAACCCATTTTTTATATATTTTTAAAAGAAGTCTCTTATGATCACCAAGGCTGCATTTATTTGATCAAAAATAGAGTAATAACAGTAATATTGTGAAATACTATTACAATTTAATATAACTATTTTCTATTTTAATTTATTTAAAAAATTTTGTTTCTCTTTTGTAAGTTGCTTTGGATAAAAGCATCTGCTGAAGGCATAAATCACCACCTTGGAGTTATTAGGTTCTATCTGCATTCTGAGCGGTTTTGAGATGGTGAGCTTCAAAGTTTTTGCATTCCATATACTATGTAAACATCATATACTTTGTTTTGTTTTGTTTTTTTAATTAAAAAGTCCCAGAATGTACACAATTAAAAAAAAAAAAAAAAAAGTTGTCACAGAATAAGAATATGTGAATAACCCAATTTTAATAAAACATTTGAGATAGAACCTTATAATTCCAAGGTGACGAAAAGTAAATGTAAAATAATTTATTCCTGTGATGGCAAAGCTGAATTATTTAGGAGTGTCACATGATTGTATCATTCTAATATGCTGATTTGGTGCTGAAGACAGTTGTGCTGCTTAATATTTTTGCAAAAACCATGATAAATGATACAGGATTCTTTGATGAATAGAAAGTTCAATGAACAGCTTTTTTAAGAGTCACTGTAACTTTAGATTGGTTAATGCATCATTGCTGAATAAAAGTATTAATCTTAACTTTTGACTGATATATACACCAAAAATTATGCATAGTGGAATGTCATTTATCATAGTGCTGTGGCTGCAGTTTTATCGCTGTTGTCATTTCAACAGTGAAGAATCCAAAACCATATCAGGCAGCTTGAAAATGAAATAACAGAATGCAATATTCAAAAAGCTGTTCTCCATTCTCAGAGGCAACTGCCGAGAATGAGGAGAGAATTGTTTTGTTGGCCTCTGTTGCACGGCGTCATCATGCATGCAGCCAGCGAGAATAAACCTCTGCTCTCTCTGACAGATAGCAGCGCGAGCGTGTTGGCGCGCAGGCAAGGCTTCAGCCAGGCAGAACAGGAGCTGTACCAGCTGCCCGTGGTTGTGTGGGATGGAGGAGAGCCCGTCCTCAGCAGCACCAGCACGCTTACGCTCAGGGTGTGTCCATGCCAGCGCGGGGCCAGGATGCCAGTGTGCAGGGCTCAAGCATTCCTGTCCTCGGCCGGTCTCAGCACCGGAGCCCTCATTGCCATCCTGCTGTGCGTGCTCATCCTCTTGGGTAAGACTGAAAACACAACAGCCAAGAGAAGAACTTTAATCTTTCCTTCATGAATTTGCCATCAGGGAAAGAGCAGAAACATACGAAGGGGTCCAAAGTTCTGAATCCAGAAGTAAAATTATTCTTTTTCTTTTTCTTTCTTTCTTTCTTTCTTTCAATTTAAATTTGAGTGAGTCTTCAATACTTTTATTTTTTAAATATTTTTGTAGGATTTTTAGTAATAATTTTCTTTATTTTATTCTCACTTTCTTGACAGACAGACAGACAGACAGATAGATAGATAGATAGATAGATAGATAGATAGATAGATAGATAGATAGATAATGTAGACAGACAGGCAGACATTGTTGTGGATCATTTATTATAAAGATCTAAGGATTTGTGAGATGATGTATATCCAATATGTTCTATGCTGCTTTCTTTTACTTGACATCCTGAGAAACACTGCTTGAAATTCACTGGTTGTAGATGAGAAGTTTCACCCTGCAGAATGTGTGAAAACCCCTCTCTCACTCCGGTCCACTGACAAGGCCAAATACTGTATAGACACTACTCAGGAATGCTGCACAACTGTGTGGGCTGAAACCTGGAACAACAATTGTAACGTGCACATACCTGAACAGTAGATAGATAGATAGATAGATAGATAGATAATGTAGACAGACAGGCAGACATTGTTGTGGATCATTTATTATAAAGATCTAAGGATTTGTGAGATGATGTATATCCAATATGTTCTATGCTGCTTTCTTTTACTTGACATCCTGAGAAACACTGCTTGAAATTCACTGGTTGTAGATGAGAAGTTTCACCCTGCAGAATGTGTGAAAACCCCTCTCTCACTCCGGTCCACTGACAAGGCCAAATACTGTATAGACACTACTCAGGAATGCTGCACAACTGTGTGGGCTGAAACCTGGAACAACAATTGTAACGTGCACATACCTGAACAGACAGGAAGTGTTGTTAATAATGCATTTAAATATAAGCAGGGGCGTAAATTTCGTCTAACAGTTGGGGGGGGACAATAAACATAAAATTTCTCAAGAGCAATTTTTGAAGGGGACACAAATAATACAGCTAAAATTGTACTTGTAAGGATATGTATACACAGAGGAAAGCCTTACTATTAGTGCAGCAGGGAGACCGTGCCAAATTAGACAACTTCAAGCTGTTGTGGTTGTGCCGCGACGGCGGTCGTGACTCGTTTCCGTTGTAGACATTACTATCCGTCACAGTGTTGCCAAGTCTGCGGTTTTCCCGTGGAATTGGGCTACTTTATCACTGTTGCCACGTGTTGAAGCGACCCCAATAATGTGTATTTTAGCCTCTGGAACGTGATTTTTACCGGGGGACCCCCTCGAAACACGGATAGTTTGGGCTACTTTTGGGCTACTTTTGACTAGCAATTAGGCGGGTTTTGTTGTAAAAACCTGGCAACCCTTTCCGTCAAGCAGGTAACGTTATTATTTCTAACATAGCGGACTCATCGAGAAATACATTGCCATCATCTGTATTAAAGAGAAAATAATCACTTCATCCGATGTTTAAGTGAATAAAATAGCCTTGGCAGCCTTACTTACTGGAGTTCCACAACTATTGACTTTGTTCTCTCTCACCGGTAAACTTAAAACGCATTTTTGCCCTGTTTGTGTTGTTTTACTACTTACACAATTATGTAAAGTAAGTATAAAACTTATTTACAATGCACAGCGTGGTTTTTAATCATATTTTTAGGGGGGACAACCCTCAGATGGGGGGGGTCTTGAAACCCCCCACCCCCCAAGATTTCCGCCTATGAATATAAGGCAAAAAAGTATTTTTGCTTGCTAGGATTTAGAGGCTCTTCCCAATTTACAGCATAATATCCAAACACAATGCTGTGGCTCCATTCCAAAATCTAGTGAGGTGCCTATCTACCCTGCTGAAGAAAAAACATATTATTCAAGCCTGAGCTGGTTTGCAAGTCTCAGTTGGTCTCCCTGTATATATATACGGGGTGTTTTTATCATTTAACAACTGTCATTATGAAGACTGTTTCCAGAAGTAGACAACAACATAGTTACCTTTTTAGGTAACAATTTAAGGTGGCATGTATCCCTGTTATATCCATCTAAGGAGATAGCATGATGAACATGATGAACATGATGAACCACTCAATAATGTATAGTCAATAATGTTAGTAATACAGTTATATTTCATCTAATATGTGTAGACTATTTTACCTAATGTTTATGTATTTATGCTATTTAATTCTAAATGTATTAAAATCTTTTGTTAGCAACATGCTATAATATATGTAGAGTTGAGTCTCCCTTGTCCTTCACATGAGGTGAACTACTTGTGGCAAATTGATTTAAGCATTCCGAGTAAGATACTATTATATTGTTTATAAATATTTTTACATTTTAAATTGGATGTATATTTTTTTGTTTTAGTGTTGTTGTTTTGTCATTTTTATCATTTTTAATGTATAGTTTTTATTCATTTTTCAGTTTTAGTTGTAGTTGTTTTAGTTCATCTAAATGGCAACTAACAACCAGCTGAAATAAAATGAATTCAATTTTTTATATTTTATTTCATTTCATTTCACATTTATTTGTTTTTGTGGTTTTAGTTTTCTATAATAACCCTGCTTATGGGGGTCCATTTAGTGCTACCCAGTGTTATTTTAGTATCACTGATATACTATCATAGCTTTTGTTATTTTATTTTTATATATATAGTTTTGTTATAAATTAGTATTTATTCATTTTAGTTTATTTCATTTGAGTTATTTTAGTACTTAAAGTTAAACTAAACAAAAATGAGAAATGTTGCTTCGGCTAATAGCTGAAATAAATGCATATTTAATTTTATTTCTGTTAATGTTTATTTTGTTAAAACAAAAATGAGAAATGTTGCTTCGGCTAATAGCTGAAATAAAATACATATTTAATTTTATTTCTGTTAATGTTTATTTTGTTTCAAATAATGATTTATTATTATTATTATTATTATTATTATTATTATTATTATGTTTTAGTTAATGATTGCTGTTGCTGCCTTAAAAGGTAGCTGTTTGGAACAGGGCTAATCTGTTTGAATGAAGAGGCTCATGGCTATTTATGGCAAAACGCCATTGATTTCACATCAGCACATGAGTGATTAAGTGATTATTTGCCCAGACAAAGCTTTTCCCCATATGAAAATGTCAGCAAGCAGATGATTGCACTCCTCATTTTATACGCCCAAGCGATACGTCGCTAACTCCCGATGGTAGTGAAGCTAATTCACATCACCATTTACATGGATGAACAAACTAAGCTTGTGTCTCCTCTCTTGTAGCCATCGTGGTTCTGTTTGTCACTCTGCGTAGCAAGAAAAGCAAAAAGGAGCCTCTGATCATCTCGGCGGAGGATATCAGAGAGAACGTAGTCACGTACGATGACGAGGGAGGAGGCGAGGAAGACACAGAGGCCTTTGACATAGCGGCGTTGAGGAACCCCGCAGCAGCCGAGGAGATGAGGATGAGGAAGGACCTGCAGTCAGAGGTGTGGAGAGCAATGGGGACCGAGACTCTCAGCCCGGCTTTGACCTTACCAGACGAGGACATCCATGAGGTGATTAAGCTCAAGGTTGTTGAGGCAGACCGGGACACAAGCGGCCCTCCGTACGATTCTCTTCAGACTTACGCTTACGAGGGCTGCGGCTCCCCGTCCGGCTCCATCAGCTCACTGGACCTGCCGGAGCCCCAGACGGAGCTGGACCTCAGTGAGGTAGACAAATGGGGCCCTGAGGTACAAGTACTGAGCAGAGTCTTTGAAGAGAAAGGCCAGCAGCACGTCCAATAATGGCTGCGCATGTTCTGTAAACCAGAAGTTGTGTGTCGTTTCCCTGATGTCTGGTCAAATGGGACTGCAGTGAAGACTGAAGTTTTTTTTTTTTTTTTTGTCATCCAGTTTTGCTGTGGGATTATTTGACTTGTTTTTCACTGGCCTCTACAAGTGGAAGTTGATTTTTGAAGAAAAAGTGTAAAATTGAGAAAAAATTGAGAACTCATAAAGGAAGCTATTTTCCCTGGTGTATATTTTCTATTGCTTAATAAAATTCATGATTCCAGATAAGTAAAGCGTGCCTCTATTGCATCTTCATCCATTTCCAGCAGCTACAAAAGTGTCCGATTCAATGTCCCGGCTGGTTTAGGATGACATCTTTCATACTAAACTGATCATTTCCCTACTCAAAACTTGATTTCTGTTTTCACAGCCTGTAGTGTTTAAGTTTCACCTAATATTTATACCAGATCGACAATGAACACAGAGTGTGCAACATTTAGTATAAATCACCTCTGTGAAAAGCAAGAAAATAACTTATTATAATTATCATGAGCAGAGAGAGTTTAAATTGGATAACAACAGCATTCTGTGAAAGATAATTGGATTCAAATGCTTGAGTGGGCACCTTTTATTACTTTCCTAGGACTTATAAATCAACTGTGAAAAGTCTGTGTTGCAATCCAGTCCTGATCAATTCCCACGAGCCTCACAACATGCAGATAAAGAGCCCACGGACTGCTTTAATAGCCACCGTAATGATGATGATGACTTCAGAGCGTCAACACGATGGTGGCTTTTACTGATCTAAATGCGCTCGGCTGTCACAAGTAGTGTTGGATTGTTTAGAAGGATGACTTTTTGAATACTGAGGGAGCTTCAAAAGTGGGATTGTTTCCTCTGACAACAGCATTAGCTAATTGGTAAGCCTAGTCTGGAAACATACCTACTGACAGATACATCAATGATTTTAAAGAGACAGTTTGTTAAAATGATGACAGGACAGGAGGAAATCCGTGTTTTTGACAGGCTATGCATCAGTTGGCTAATCACACAAACTGTCTCGCTTCCTCAATTTTCTCACAATGGGTTAAATGTACTTACATTATTGGAGGAAACTTGTTTCTCCCAAATTAATTCTCTGCAAACTCAAGCCATCAAGTTCACCTATGGTGTTCTAATAGTCTTAAATACTGATCTTAACCATTTAAGTGAACACTACAGCAACTTGTATGATAGACTTGTGTGTTTTTGCGAAATTCGCTATCATAAATATATCACTGTCATTATCACAGTTGATATCTGTACACATGCATTTGTTTCCTCCATAAAGCAATTCGCCCTTTGCACAGACATTTTTACCCATTCTCCAACCTTACATACTCCCAGAACAGACATTTCGAGCCTTATTAGAAGTCAGTGTATCATCAGAATGATTTAAAAGCTGATATTTCAAGCTTAAATACATAAATAAGTAAATGAATAAAACTTGCATACAGTTGATTTAACTCCGATTTGTGATTAAAAAGATCATTAAGTACAGCTGAAATGAGAATTTTTATGCATTTAGAATTTTATATTTAGATATTTATGTGATAAACGGAAATATAAGTAATATATGTCAAAATATGTTTAATAATAAAATATACTGTATATATTTTAATAATGTATGTGTATGGGAAGAAATCAACAGGACCCAAGTTCACCAGAGGAAAACTTATCATCCTAACAGCGAATTCTCTCAAAACTCGATTCTCAATGAAACAACATCAGCATAATTAAAATACTACTACATGTCCACATAATCTGCTTTGCTTTGACCAATGATGCATAATTAAATTATTCAAGCACAAGTGCTCATGGGTATTCCCCTTGGCTCAGTTTTATACTTGTTTGTTTTGAGTTATTAGGATTTAAATTCTTAATTTTATGGACTTTGAAGCCAAAGAAGTTTCAGAAACACACATATTTGTAGTTTTGTTGCAAAATGTGCCATTTCAAAACAGTTCCGTTAGAACCACCTACCTGTTTACAGCATAGAGTATACATTTGAATTGACTACATTCGATTGTCTTTGAACATTGTAATTGGTCTTTAAAAGTCAGACAATTACTCAATGTTTAGCTCAAACTTATTGCAAGAATGATGCTAGTGCCTGTATCTTTAATATTACATGACCATGTGATGATTGGTCTTCTGACCATGTGTATTGTAAGCTTTACAATCTGGCCATGAAAAGAAAACCTCACGCTGGTACAGCCAGCAAAGAGTCACGATATTTAAGAATCGGACATTTAATTGGCCAACATAATTGTAATGATAATAACTGCATAATGGCACTTATTTTTGCCTGATACCTCAGGCCAATATGCCTCAGGCTTCATTCTTGACTGATCTGGCTGTTTATAAATCAACAGTCAAACTTATTTATAATTGTTAAATTGTTTTTATTTTTTATATATATATATATTTTTTTTTTTTTTCTTTTTTTATGTCCACCATCCACCAAAGCACACACAATAAAAAGAACTCACGCACATCACACCCAATGCACGAGTGCATTTTTCTTCCTGTTTCATCCTTCAGTGTTGATTGATAATTTGTTGTTTTTGTTTGCACTGAAAAAGTGGCTATTTTGTTGTTAATGACGATGATGGCAGTGGCGGTGATGATCTAGAGTGTTGATTAGCCTCATCACAGAAATGGACTTTTCCTACACAATCTGGCAGCTCATCAACGCTCTGACCCTGATTATTGTGAGCCGAATACATCATTATCATGTGACCAAAAGCAGATAAAACATTTTAAGACAATCTAATGTGGGGTGAAATGGTTCTGGATTTTTAGTAACTGACCTGTTCAATTTAGGTGATTGACGCTGGATGAAGGACACATAGATTGCCATGTCACTTCTGATTTTTCTTTTGAATTCAATGCAAATTTGCAAAGTGTAGCAATTCCCCACATTGTTCAAAGCATGAAAGGTAATAATTCAGGTATTGTATGAGACTGGTCTACTCAAAATGTATAATAATATCAAAAAAATAATAACATTCAAGATTTGTACTACACTTTTGAGGACTTTGTGGGTATTGCATGTGACTTGGACTCAATCTGTTGACTCCTTTCTTCACAGACTAGCTTTGACCTGTTTGTCCCATGGGTGCAGCGAGCAACAGTTTGGTAAGAAAGAATCAAATGTATGTGAGGAAACAATCCCAGAGGTCCTTGTAATGAAACTTAAATCAGTGACAATACATCAAGTAACTCTGGTTGGCATCAACAATTAATTGCTTTTAGCAAAAGTTGTTATGACTGTAGTCAATTTGAATGTTTTAGAACATTTCATTTTAAGAAATTCATTGCATTTATTTAAAACCTTTGCATGTTATGAAGTCAAAAATGCACAATTTATATTTTCTATCTATCTATCTATCTATCTATCTATCTTGCATTCAAAAAAAAGGGCCACATATGGAAGCAAAATGGTGGCAAATCACACTGAATTTAACAAATGAATCACTAATTACTTCAGCTGCAGTGTTTTTCATTCGAGCTAATTGAGTAACACATTATTGTTTATTAATAAGATCTGACAACTTTAAAAACTCGTCTTCAACTTTGTATCAAAGAATTGATTCTAACTTGCGTTTTAACAATGATACTCTTAGTTTGATCATTAAGCTGTCACATGGACTGAGTCTTTACAATGCAGAACACAAGAAGTATTCGGGGTTTTTTTTATTTCCCTTTTAATGTAGAATTATTTGTCCACTCAGTTTTTACAGAATACAAGTTACTAAATAGGAAAATACAACACATTCATCTATGAAAGGTATTGTTGATGTGATCCTTTTAAAACTTTTTCCTATACCCTGCACACAGCAGTAAATTGTCATCATTTTTGTAGCCTGATTTTACTCTTCTGCTTTTATCTGATTAAATGAGAGCAGTGTTATTCCATTCTGGCAGTGTGAATAGTTTTGTGATACTCTCACTGCTCACAATGTATTCTCACATCAACGAAGGTGTAATTTATGTCCCCTTTTTTTTTCAACTTTTTATTCCTTGAATAAAGAAACTAAAATGGCACTGTGAAAAGACAGACACTTTAACAGGCCTGACCTCTATTAGTATAGTTTTCAGTTCATTTTCATATTCATGTCTCAGGAAAAAAAAAAGCCATAGTCAACAGATTTTGTTGACAGATTTCTCCTTTAATATCCCTCAGCTTTGTCCTTTTGCCTGCACTGTTCTAATTATACAGTCCAATTAGTGTTAGAGGAGCTCATCAATGCTGCGGCTGAGACGAGTGGCCCAGTTCTGCTCTGCAGTCATGCACTTAATGTTTGGACCTATCAGACGAGTTCATATCTGAACTATGAGTCACTGTAATATAAAGAACTGCAAAAGATATAGAAAAACATGATGGCTCTAATTGTTAATAAAATGCCTTTATATTAATTCTGTATGATAGAATTGAAGTTAGGTTTGCTTATTTGCGCTAATGAGTTTTACTGTTTCATGCTAGCCCACTTTAACAGATCCCTGTTGGGATAATGCTCAGTGAACTTATTATGCAAATATTTTGGAAAATAAGACACCCCAACAGATCCACCAAACATTTATTCCTGTACAGTCTTGCTCTCAAAGCAATTAAAACATCTCGACGGTTAGAATAATTTGAGATTAAGTTGGCAAATTCTCTATAAGGGTATAATAAAACATTGGAACAATCAGTCATGATTTTTGTGTGATTGATTACTTTCTTGTAGTTTTTTATTGTTCTGGTTTTCATTCAGATGTCTGATGAGCCTATCCAACAGCTAATAACTTACGTTCAGTTTGCTGCTGCAAATTATAATTGTTTTCTGTGTGTATGACATTTTACTGCAAATATGTTTGGTAACAGTTTATTTTGATAGTCCACTTTAGACATTCTACTAACAGGAAGTAAATTTGCAACTCCATGTCAACTAGCAGTCATTAGAGTATTAGTAGACTGTCTGCTTAATATCTTCTAACACTTTATTTTGATGGGTCCACAACATACAACATACTGACTATGAGAAACTTTGCAAGAATGTCAACTTATTCTACTAACCTAACAGTCTACTCTGAGAGTTAGTAGACATGTAGTTGCAAATTAATGAGAATTAGTTGACATGTAGTTGCAAGGTTACTTATAGTTAGTAGAATGTCTAAAGTGGACTATCAAAATAAAGTGTAACCATATTGTTTAACAAAAAATAGACTTGAATACTTGGAGTTTAGTTCAGCAAATATATACCATTCAGAAGTTTCGGGTCAAACTATCCAAACTATGGTTTTGTTTTGTTTTGTTTTGTTTTGTTTTGTTTTGTTTTGTTTTGTTTTGTTTTGTTTTGTTTTGTTTTGTTTTGTTTTGTTTTGTTTTGTTTTGTTTTGTTTTGTTTTGTTTTGTTTTGTGTTTTGTTTTTCTATTCAGCAAGCACACATAAGACATAATTCAAAATTGACAGTTATAATGGCAATGTTATAAATGTTCTGCTTCAAATAAAGGCAAATAATTAATGAACATTAGTTCATTAATATTAAAAAATAATGAACATTCTATTCATTAAAGAATACTGAAAATGTATCCTTGTTTCTGAAAGAAAAAAAAGAAAAAATGTTGTTTTCAAAATTGATAATAATAAGAAATGTTTCTTAAGTATCAAAACATTGGAATGGATTTTAAATGATCATATGACACTGATGACTGGAGTAATGGCTGCTGAATTATCTTTTTCTGTACAAAAATTTATTAAATTTTTAATATAATGAAATTGGAAAAAGTTTTTTTTTAATTGGTAATAATATTTTACTGTATTTTATTAGTGTATTTTTTATCAAATAAATGCAGTCTTGATAAGCATAAGAAAAAAAATCATAACAGCCCAAACTTTTGGACAGTAGCGTATATCATAATTTAAGATCCATATCAAAATGTGGACAGGCTCAGGTATCTTTAATTGTTTGTGTTTGAAAATATATTCACATTCATTACAATACACGCGAAAGCCTGCACAAACCCAGTCTTGGAAATTTTAGAAAAGTGCTTCTTTTTTCATATTCCTTTTTTGCTCTCTTTGTTTGTCTTCCTCAGATGTATTTGCCACAAAAATAGACCTTGAATGAGTCCCGCAATGTCAAATGCATTTGATCCCGTCTGCATAAATTGCTTGGGGAATCAAACCGTGATGAGCTGTACGACACAGAGCTTGCTAGTGTGCAGCAATTTCCCACGCTGCCTTTGATGACCACTTTTATGGCGCAGGAGCTAACGCTGGTGGATTCTCCACGCCACTGTTTAACATGGCAGCTTGTATTAAAAATAATGAACTACATAATTGCCCATTTCATTACTGGCCCATAGATGACACAGCCTTTTTGTGTGTAGATTGAGGGTATAATTACTTCCTTGGACCTAGATGCCCTTTCCGAGACGTACGTTGTGCTCTAGTACGAGACTTTTTTATCTACCGCTTTTCTGGTAAGAACAATGACCTCTCTCAAGAAACCATTTCATCAAAAGGGCAGAGATTTTGTGGAACTACAAATACCCTCATATGGCTTTCCTGGTTTTATGTTTACTGGCCCATTTGTAAAACTGACCAAAGACTCTTCTTGAACAACAAACTTTGTAAGGCATGGGAGACATCAAGATTTGGGGATAGTGTGTATAAGACTTGTAGGCAATACTATACAGAATACAAATAGAGTACCTTAGTATATGTTAAGCCAGATAAAATTGTTTTCTAAAACTTTGGTCCCGAAGCTCAGATGGGATGGGATCAGAATATGATTAAGTGGACACTGTTCATTGATAGTGAACTACAGTGAACCAGTAACGCAAGCAACTCCAAGTTAGTCTATATAGGCTAGTTGGTCACAGGAGCACTAGGGGCCAATCTAGATAGGAGAGATGCATCATGGTAACTTCTCGCCAAAGTCATTTAGTTTTCTGCTCCTTAAAAAATAATAAAAAAATAATTAATAATTGCTTAGGACAAATTTTAACTTTTACTGACAGAGTAGATAGTTGGGAAGGGTATATATATATATATCAATTATTTGGAAGTTTTACATTTATTGTGTACAAGACACATTAACTTACTGAACTAACTAAATAAATGAATATCACAATTATACCAGGAAAATCTTTGTAACTTCCACTGTAACAAAATAATAATAATCTTTAAAAAATACTTTTTTTTAATTAAAATGTACTGTATGAAATCCTATATATTATTCTAAAAAGGATGATATACTGTGTATACACTCCGCTGGGTCAAAACAACCCAATAGCTGGGTTTGTCCCTTTTTAACCCAGCGCTGGGTTATATTTAACCCAGCATTTTTTAGAGTGTACATTTACAGTCAAATGTTGTTAACATTTTGTGGATTTTTATAAATAAATATAGGAGTCACCTAATAATTTACAGTGAAAACAGTAAAGGAAAGGATGTTACAAGATGTTCATCTCGGACAGTTTTTATTATTATTTTTATTTAAATAATAGTGTTTCTGTGTATTTCAGTTGTCTACATTAGAGTGTTCTGTGTTACATGGCATTATTGTGATATATTGATGGTTTTTGTCTTTCTGTGAGTAACACTTTAAAGAAATGAAAATTCTGTCGTCATTTAGTCACCTTTGAGTCATTCCAAAACATTATGACTTTCTTCTGTTAAACATAAAAGAAGATATTTTGAGAAATGTCCATACAATAAAAGCAAATGGTCATCAAAAAGATTTGGTTACCAACATTCTTCAATATCTTGTGTGTGTGTGTGTGTGTGTGTGTGTGTACTGGTTTATATATCCTGGTGGGGACTTAAACCTGACTACACACAGACTCGTGTGGACTCGTGTCACGGAGGGGACCTAAATTGTGGTCCCCACGGGTACAAAAGCGTATAAATCATACAGAATGAAGTTTTTTGAAAATCTAAAAATGCAGAAAGTTTCCTGTGAGGGGTAGGTTTAGGGGTAGGGTTGGTGTAGGGCAATAGAATATACGGTCTGTACAGTAGAAAAACCATTACGCCTATGGCATGTCCCCACAAGGATAGCTGACCAGACATGTGTGTGTGTGTGTGTCTGTGTGTTCTGCATAAGAAAGAAAGTCAGACCGCTTTGGACATGAGGGTGAGTAAATGATGACAACATTTTTATTTCTTTAATAAAATATAGCTAAGCATTTAATAATATGATTTATCATAACCCATGATCCTGCTTGCACAGCCCAGTCCTTATGTCAGTATCCAAAAGCATTTACACAACAAAACCGAAAAGGACCTGCGCTCATCAGCTCACGTTCCAACAAAAACACGTCATTTAAGTCTAGATATCCCCGAGGCACACACACAAACTTGCTCAGTGATGCTAAAAACGGCAGATGGCTGAATGAGACTACTGCTTTTACATTTTGTGGATTTTTATAAATAAATATAGGAGTCACCTAATAATTTACAGTGAAAACAGTAAAGGAAAGGATGTTACAAGATGTTCATCTCGGACAGTTTTTATTATTATTTTTATTTAAATAATAGTGTTTCTGTGTATTTCAGTTGTCTACATTAGAGTGTTCTGTGTTACATGGCATTATTGTGATATATTGATGGTTTTTGTCTTTCTGTGAGTAACACTTTAAAGAAATGAAAATTCTGTCGTCATTTAGTCACCTTTGAGTCATTCCAAAACATTATGACTTTCTTCTGTTAAACATAAAAGAAGATATTTTGAGAAATGTCCATACAATAAAAGCAAATGGTCATCAAAAAGATTTGGTTACCAACATTCTTCAATATCTTGTGTGTGTGTGTGTGTGTGTGTGTGTGTACTGGTTTATATATCCTGGTGGGGACTTAAACCTGACTACACACAGACTCGTGTGGACTCGTGTCACGGAGGGGACCTAAATTGTGGTCCCCACGGGTACAAAAGCGTATAAATCATACAGAATGAAGTTTTTTGAAAATCTAAAAATGCAGAAAGTTTCCTGTGAGGGGTAGGTTTAGGGGTAGGGTTGGTGTAGGGCAATAGAATATACGGTCTGTACAGTAGAAAAACCATTACGCCTATGGCATGTCCCCACAAGGATAGCTGACCAGACATGTGTGTGTGTGTGTGTCTGTGTGTTCTGCATAAGAAAGAAAGTCAGACCGCTTTGGACATGAGGGTGAGTAAATGATGACAACATTTTTATTTCTTTAATAAAATATAGCTAAGCATTTAATAATATGATTTATCATAACCCATGATCCTGCTTGCACAGCCCAGTCCTTATGTCAGTATCCAAAAGCATTTACACAACAAAACCGAAAAGGACCTGCGCTCATCAGCTCACGTTCCAACAAAAACACGTCATTTAAGTCTAGATATCCCCGAGGCACACACACAAACTTGCTCAGTGATGCTAAAAACGGCAGATGGCTGAATGAGACTACTGCTTTTAGATAATCAAGAAAGCAGACAGCGACAACTCAAGGCACTCTTAACAGACTATGGAAATTATGGAAACAATTAGCATCATCCCCATGGAGCATTTGGGCAGGACACTTTGCAGCACAAACTGCACACTGTGAAACGTTTTTTGGCCAAATAGTGTTTTCTGTTTCCCCTTTTAAACCTCACGAGTGAAAATTGCAGAAAGTGACAAGTGTAATTGGGCAGATTGTGCAGGCGATAATTGGATCCAACCACTTAACAAGCAGGTTAATGGCACGACTGTTGCATGATAATGGCAGAATTCCAAATTCTTGGTGTGATAAAAATGAAAACCAAATCCTGTAAGACAGATACTTGACCATCCACTCAAACCTCGCTGTAAACAGTTTCACTAGCTGAAAGCATGACCACTGGTCTCCATACTCTTGTTGTTTTCTTTGGAGGCAGGAGAGCTGCTACATGAGAGGGATGCAGTATAGTGTGTCCGCAGTAGTAATCATTTGTCAGGCTGTCATAGGTGTGGGGTTGGCTGAATGGGAAAGTGGTGCCTTCGGGCATAGCTGGGAGCCGGTTTATAGATCTGACGCTTGCTCTGACACTAGAAGTCTACTCACACTAAGACATTCCTCTGTAGAGGCACTAATTCAATGAGTTTAGTATGACATACTGTGAGGACATGCGGTAGAGTCTATAGTCATCTATATTGTCCAATCAAGTTTTCTCATTCTAGGCTTCCTCTTCCACTGTTAGCATTCACATATTATTATTTCATGATTGCCCCTTTGAATATTTTGTTATATGTCAAAAATAATTTGACAAATAAAAAATAAATGGGAAAATCTGTCAACATAGTTTAATGCATTAGGTATCATGAGCTAACAATGAACAGCAATTTGTATGAATCTACGTATGTTAATGTTAATTTATAAGTATACCTTTGATCATTGCTATTCGTGTACATGTTGGTAATTTATCATTTCTTTTTATGTAGGAATTAATGCAGATTAATAAATATTGTAAAAAGTGTTTGTCTATTTAACGTTAGCTGTTGCATTAAATTTTGTATAATGAATTGAACCTTACTGTAAATTGTTACCAAATTACACTGCCATTCAAACGTTTGAGGTCAGTAAGATTTTTTAAATAAGAAATTAAGGTAAAAGTCTTTACATATAAAGCATTAAAAAGTAGTTTTAATGAATAAATTATGCCTTGTAATGCACATCATAATGCATTGTATGATCTCATGAATAATTGTAACAACAGTTTTATTACATTATAATGCTTAACTCTATATTACTACACCTTTATAAAGTGTTAAAACACATGACAAACAAAACTTCAAATTTTAATGCATTTTAATATATAATAATTATATAGTACACACACAAAGGCTGTATGTAAAGTGTTTACTTATTCAGTAAAGATACATTACATTGATCAAAAGTAAAAGTAGAGACATTTACATTGTTGCGAAAAAAAAATCTGTTTCTATTTTAGATTAATGCTGGGGAGGGGGGGTGGGGGGGTTTCAGCTTTCTTTTCATCAAAGAACCGTGAAGAAAAAAAAAAAGAAACGTGTCATTGTTTCCACAAAAAATATTAAGAAGTACAACTGTCTTCAACATTGATAATAAGAAATGTTATTTGAGCACCAAATCAGCATATTAGAGGATTGTGAAACCTGAAGACTGGATAATGTTATCTTACGCACCCCAAACTTATAATACATTTCATTTCCTTCCATCCTTCCTTTATGCATTCATTCATTCATTAATTAATTAATTCATTCATTCATACATATGAATCACAAGAGCAGTGGCACTGGACACATTTTAAGTTAGTTATATTATTAAAGCTTATATGATTTTAGCTTAGTCTACAAAATTAATAAAACAATCTAATATTAAACAAAATGTGTTAAAGCACAGGGTGTAAATGTAAACGGGTGACCAGAGTCATTTTTAAGCTAAGACTATATATTGTTGTGACGAGTGGGGGCGGGGCCGAGAGCCGTGGGAACGGAGCGAGGCCGGTGGAGTGATTGCTAATGAGCGACACCTGCACCCACTCACCGGTCTCGAGTCTCACGGAGGAGCTCCGGAAGGATAAAAGGGAGGAGTGACGACCGTGTTGGACGAGAGAGGACCAGGCCTGGATTTTATTTTGTGTTTTGGTTTCTTTTGTGCGCGACAGTCGGCCGCGAGGGGCTGTCGCGCTATTTTGTGTTTGTATATTTTATTAAAGTTTGTTTAAATGTCCGCCGGTTCCCGCCTCCTTCTTCCCGTGACTACTAACTTTGCTACAGTGGTGCCGAAACCCGGGAGAAAATTCGGAGGGAATACGCTGTCATGGAGTGCCTGGGGAGCGTGCCATGCTGTCTCGTGCCCTGCCCGAAAAGAAACCACTGTTGGTTGCAACCGTTTCTTAGTTTGTTTGAGTGGAGGCTGAAATATTCTATTGTACACATGATAAGAGATAATAAATGATAACTTACCCATCCCTTCAGAGTCTTGAGCTGAGAGCCAGAGTAATACAACATATCTGTGAGCTCACCTGTACACAGTTCAGTACCTGCCTCTGTCACAGCATTTTTGCTGCTCTGTTCCTGGTGCATGAAGCTATTTTTACCTGCCACTCTTGTGTGACTGGAATCTCTGAAGTCAATCAGAACCTCTGTAGTCAAGAAAAAGATACGCCACACAATCAAAAATGAATACAAAATGGAAAAGCAAACAGAAGGTACCATTACATCTTAAATGAGGAGTGATAGAAAGCACACTGTTGAAATGGCTAGATGTTTAGTCAATACAGAATTAAGTTAATTCTGTTATGGTGAATTATTAGGAATTAGTACATTCAGCCTGTCACAATAATTCTATACAGTATTGATCAGTGCTTCAGGAAGATTGTTATCGTGCAACACTAATGGCCTATAATCTTTGACAAATGTCCGGCAGTTTGTAGTGATGTAATAATTAACCCTTTGTTAAGCCCCTCCCATTTGGTTACTGTTGCTAGGTTGACAAGATTTTCCAACATCCAAATACACATAATTTATAATAGACAATAAGCCAGGTCTTTTTAAGGTGGGGCTTAGTGAAAAGTCAGTTGTGTGACATCACTGGTTACTTTACAATCTGTTATCATTAATAAAATTGTGCTAGGCATACTAGACTACAGTCTTGAGTGTTTTTCTCGCTTTTTATGCTTCTGACATGGCTTCACCTCTATGTTTTTGTAACCTGTATCCAGATGGCATAGTATTTCTTGCGGCACATACTGTCAATTTCCTCAATAAGATTATTCACAGAAATTGATCAGATGCTGCTCAGTCAGTTAAGGCCACATAAAATTAGTCACTTGCATTTAGCACATCTTTTTCTCCATATGATACAATATGCTTACATCAGAACCTTTTACATTATTCTAAGTAGGTTAGAGTTCTATTCATGAGACATGTAAGTGACCATTGGCAGTTTTTAGGTCAAACAGGCATGTCTAATTAGATCTAGATGAAGGTTATTAAATTAACGCTTTAGTCAAATGAGGTGTATAATCCTTAATGCAGGCATAATGAAAGACAGAATGTATTAAAGTCTTGCTTCATTTAAACTTTCAATAAAGTGACCACATGACAGGTTAGTCTGGTTAACATACTCTGTAAACTGTTTAGTCAGAGAAGTTTTAAGACATGAATCACTTTGTATCTTTGCATCTTTACACAGTGATCATTTTATAAAATTTTAAGAATTTCACTGTTGCTAGAATTTCCAGAACATGTCCAGTTTGAATGGTAGAATATATACTTGTATTTTTCTGTTTTGGAATTATTACACTGCTCTGTGGAATACTTGACTGGTCAGTTGTGGTCAGATTTTTTATAATATTTATCCAGCTACTGTAACTAAAACCGACTATTCTTTTTTGCTCATTTCTGCAATAATTTAATTGCGTTACTTGTATGTATTTTTAACTCACAATTTAATTTGGATTTTCAGTTTAATTAAATCGATCATTCATTCATTCATTCATTCATTATATATATATATATATATATATATATATATGAGCAATATCACACGAGTAGCATCATAAAAAAGTTATAAAGTTAAAATAAATAAATACATAACAGTTGCTAGGCAATTCATTCAAAAGTACAAAGGCAACACTCTGACATACAGCATTAAAGTTACATAAAATATAACATGATGAGATTTTGCCCTCATCCACTTTTGCACTGGAACAAATAATAGATTAATGACACCATAGACTGCCCGTTAGATTAACCCAAAACAAATAATATCTCATGTTTAACCATCAGAGCCAGTGACAAATTCCAGAAGATCTGGCCGAGATGAGGCGCTCTCGGTGGGTTCATGAGCGCTGAATGGCCGCTGATGCCCTAGAGCTCACATCTCTGAAAGCATCGAAGCAAATTTTCAAATAGACGTTATCTTTATTAACAAACAGCACATTTGAAGTCTAAACCAGTACATTCTCAAAAAACTACATTCTGTGACACAAAAACAGTATTATTTATAAAATTATAGTGGATTTGTGTGTCTGCCATGACACTAGCTGTGAGAAATACCGCAGACAGTGATACAAAACGTGAAACAGCTGGAGTTCTGTTATCACTATAATATCACACTCCTCTCAGCCAATCAGGTTTGAGGAACAGAAAGAACTGTTGTATGTATATATATATATATATATATATATATATGTGCAATATATAGCTGTGGCTAAATGCAATAAAACGAGCGGACTTGACAGAAACGATCGTCAAAAATGCTCGCGTTTGCATTTTCGCACACTTCTGTTTCTGTTTCTTTTCAGAAAAGGTTAAATAAAGTATTGTCTTTGTTGTTCTGTGCACGCCTAAAGATTTCTTATGCATCTCACTACTATGTTGTGTATGAAATAATGTCTGTGTGCATGTGTGTAAAACAACAAACTGACGATTTATATATAATCATTTGTAATTGTATAGCTTAATCATTTGTAATTGTATATACATTGTTGTGATTGATTGTGGCTGGAATAATAATGTAGCTGAAAAATTGTTTCCTGCTGAAACTGAAATATATATATATACATCTTCATGACTAGATAGACACAGTTGAGTTTCTCTTTACTATGCATGTTAGGTTTCTCTATAGATTTGAGTCACTCAACCGGAGCTAATCCTGTCAGATCGTCCATCCTTTGAGTGAACGTATACGGTCGGCCAATCTGGTTTCGTCCGTTAAAGTTAACGCTTTCAAATAACAATCGCAGTCCCCGACAGAGAGTGACTTTACATATGTAGGTAAAATCAGTTGCCCTTCGGGAACGCGAGCTGCGTCGGAAAACGCTAGGGGAACGCCTTCAGCGATACCAAGCTCTGAATCATATGTGTAATCAGTCCAATCGATGGGCGAGACGTCAGAGGTGGGTGACGTCATGACCAGGAAGCTTTAAAAGCACGTGAGGCGCATGTTAGCATTCTGTCATTCAGCAAAGCATTCTGTGTGTGTCGGTCACGATCTATGTTCTGTGAGTCTTATTGATTGTTGTCTGTCCAAAAGTTACACAAGCATTCAGCAAAAAAAGTATAAATGAGCAAGTCAAGGCAGATGACATTTTAGAATTGAGGAGAACCGCTGAATTGAGGAGAACTAGCTCTCCGCGCCACCAAGGAGACCGCCCGTGCTATTGGGCGGTACATGGCAGCTCTGGTGGCGGCGGAGAGGCATTTATGGTTGACCCTGTCCGATATGAAAGAAGGTCGTGCTTCAGTCTAGGAAGCCCTCGACGAAGCGATCCTGACAATTTTAAGCCCAGGACTGCTGAGGGCGGCCCCTACTGGGGCAGAGCGGGGTGCACCGCATTACACGGTGTCCGTCTCTCCTCAGCGCCATTGCTAGTAGCCCCATTCTGGCCGGGCCGAGTATGGTTCTCGAACCTGATTTCTCTCCTCGACGGCACTCCATGGGAGATTCCCATCA
>NW_015653487.1:0-351 GCF_001515625.1 Sinocyclocheilus rhinocerous
ATTTAAGGGGATTTGACTAAATATTGCTAAAATATTTATTATCTCCAAATTATTCGGAACTTATTCACCATTTATCATCTGTAATACCATTGTGTAACCACTAGATGGCTGTTTAGCTCTATAAATAAACATATAAACATGGCTGTGTGTTCCCTAGTGGCTGGGAACGTTGGATTCCCACATAATTAGTTACTTTAATTTGGATATATATTTAGACATCATTAAAGACATTTTTATCAAAGTTGTATTATTTCATTTTTATTTGAAGTGTAAGTTTTTGCGTTAGTCAAATCTGGACACAAAGAAAGCATTTTGTTGCTCATACTTGCTTCATATAATAGCTTGATCAGT
>NW_015653487.1:674-935 GCF_001515625.1 Sinocyclocheilus rhinocerous
ATTTCAATGTAAAGCCAAACCAATCCAATAATGTTAACACCAACTCACAATTCAGTATGAACACATGGGAGTCTAGCCTAATGGTACACAACTTATAAAGTATCATGTTTTAATTAAGTTGTTTGTTATATATTTTTAATTGTAGCCTATGTGTACATTAAAAGTACCGTTCTGGCAGCGAGAACGATCCGGAACTAAATGAAGATTAATGTTTCGGCATATTATGTGTTTATTGAACCAATCAGATAAGAGTAAATGGAG
>NW_015653488.1:0-2792 GCF_001515625.1 Sinocyclocheilus rhinocerous
CCGCACGCCATCATCGCCACGGAGGAGCAGGACCGAGCAGGACACCGACGCGCGTGTCAGCGTCCAGGGACGTCGCGTGCACACTCTAAAAATAGCTCACTGAACGTTCTAATGCGCAGGTATCGCGGTTGCGGCACAGTCAGCGATGAAACGCCAGAAGCAGCAACAGATGACTTTAATGTCATCATGGATGAAAAGAAAGAAAGAAAGGAGATGTGAGTTGGTTGATTCAGTAAATTAGCTCAGGTCAGAATAATCATATTTTCTGTCTACACCTGTTAATGTTAGCCTACGTTGACTGAGCTAACGTTAACATACACTGTTGCTAGGTAACAGACTGTTGTTAGCTAAATATTTAATGTAGAACAGTGGTTCCCAAACTTGGGTAAGGTACGTGAGGCGACAGAGGGGGTACGCAAACAAAATGCTGAGTTTTGCGATGTTTCGTGAACGAATCGTTTGCGAAAATAATTGATTCAATGATTAATTTATAAATACAGCCACAGACTGTAGCTTAATGATTCATTTATAAATACAGCCACACAGACTGGTGGTTAGTTACAGAATGAACGAACGACTCGATGACTCACGCATTAAGACAGTGACTTACCGCCACCTACTGGCGGTTTTAGTATTTAAAAGAATCACTTTTCACTTTTTTTTTTATCATCATTGCATATTAATCTATTGAACTTTTTTTTTTAAACATTAATATTCTATTTATAAAGATAAAAAATGCATTGGAAAGTCAATTTAGGGGGCAAATATTGTCCTTTAATGGAAAAGAGCAACAACAACACGGAAACATGTGAAAAGGTTAACTTTAACCACGAAACTAGATCGGCCGACCTGTAACGTTACACTCTCACTCAAAGGATGGACGATCTGACAGGATTGTTACTATGAGGTGGATCACATCTAACGTGTATAGTAAAGACAAACTCACCTTGTCTATCTAGTCATGATGAAGATGTATATACATTTCAATTTCAGCAGGCAACTATTTTTACAGCTACATTATTGTTCCAGCCACAATTAATCACAACAATGTATATACAATTACAAATGATTATATATAAATTGTCAGTTTGTTGTTTTATACACATGCACACAGACATTATTTCATACATGACATAGTCGTGAGATGCAAGAAACATAGACATATTGCAAGAAATCTGTAGACGCGCCCATAACAACAAAAGAATACTTTATTGAACCTTTTCTGATAAGAAGTGTGCGCTGCAAACGCGAGCATTTTTGACGATTGTTTCTGTCCAGTCTGCTCGTTTTATCGTGTTTAACCACAGCTGTCGTCGGTTTTTTTGTCTGGCAGTGGCAGCAGATATGCGATCAAATTTCTAATTTGAGGCTGTATTACGTCGATTCTGGCACCCAACATCATAAGAAGATGATATTTTAAGCTCCTTATGTAGCCGAATCTGCGCTGGTTTGAATGGGCCGCCTCCAGTTTCCCCTTTGTTTTGCTGCCTTCCAGCTAGCGCTGTGACGTCGGCTGATCCTAGTTACCTGTGGTTGGCCTGGCCGTGCGTCACTCAGAACACAACAGGCCAATCAGAAGAGAGGCTCATGAATATTAATTAGACAGGCCAAAATCGACCTATTCTCAGCAGAGCTCCTGAGAGAGGAGCTGTAAAAATATATTGAGATGGTTTTTGGTACTTATACCGCAAATATATATTCTTAAGGACATCAAGACTTAAAATAAAACTCCAGAAAGGTGTAAAATATGTGACCTTTAAAGGTTTCTCAACACCCTGATGCATCATATTTGATACATTTTAAAGGGATCATATGATGCGATTTCAAGTTTTCCTTTCTCTTTGGAGTGTTACAAGCTGATTGTGCATAGATAAGATCCCTGAAGTTGCAAAGACTAAAGTCTCAAAACCAAAGAGATATTCTTTATCAAAGTTAAGACTCTGCCACGCCCCCCTAAAACGGCTCATTCTAACACGCCCCCACATATCTACCTCACCATGTGGAAATATTAGCATAATGCCGCACAAATGTGCACGCAAAGAAAGAAAGCATGGTTTCAGTAACCGCAGTTAGTGTAGAAGCAGCATGTCAGGGAGACGCTGTGTGTTTCTAGGCAAAAGCAAAAGCACTTTATTTGGCCTTCCAAAAGTAGATGCATTTAGGAATCTTTAAGATCACTTACAACAGAACAGCAATGCATTTTATGGACGACCATGTCGTGAACCTAGGAGAGGAGGTAATTCTGACTTTGCTATGACAATCTGGCACTTCTGAATCAGCTACTGTTTTGTTATTAAAGTATTTGCTATTGACTGTTCAAATGCAGAGTTTTGCGCATCATGTCTGTGTGTGTGTGAGAGAGAGAGAGAGAGGGTCACATCACAGAGTCAGCTGTCTTAACCGTGGCTTGTGTACTGCAAACACATACCAGCTTCATCACTGTGTCTGTCACGCGACTCTGTTCCCCTTTCGGGCTCTGTCTTTACATTTATTTTGAAAGATGAAGCTCGCGATTATGGTAAGGGGCGTTACATTTCCGACGAGTGCTTGCGGTGTTCGGCCAATCACAATGCACTGGGTCAGCTGGCCAATCAGAGCAGACTGCGCTTGTCGGAAGGAGGGACTTTGTAGAAAACGAAGCGTTTGAGAGAGGCGGGGCATAGAGGACCTACAATAATGTACAGTATTTGAAAAATAATGTGTTTTTTGAACATTAAAGCATGTCAACATATTCTGTTACACCAAATACACAAAATAATGATCTTAAAAAAAGCATCATATAACCCCTTTAA
>NW_015653488.1:5858-35922 GCF_001515625.1 Sinocyclocheilus rhinocerous
GACATTATTAACTTTCTTGATATTTACTTTGAAAGCTGACGCTCGCGATTATGGTAAGGGGCGTTACATTTCCGACGCGTGCTTGTGGTGTTCGTCCAATCACAATGCACTGGGTCAGCTGGCCAATCAGAGCGGACTGCGCTTGTCAAAGGAGGGGGCTTTGTAGAAAACGAAGCGTTTGAGAGAGGCGGGGCATAGAGGACCTACAATAATGTCCAGTATTTGAAAAAGAATGTGTTTTTTGAACATTAAATCATGTCAACATATTCTGTTACACCAAATACACAAAATAATGATCTTTAAAAAAGCATCATATGACCCCTTTAATATGATTATGATCAAACATTTTATGATCAGAAATTGCTCCAATTGAGTAAGTGTTCATCTTGAAAGGTTACTAACAATATAAAAATTTTTTTACGCTTACTTAATTATAATCATTAAAGATTTTGCAGCAAAAAGACATGCACCACACATTTCGGAATTGTACTAAAAGGCCTTTTGCTTACTAAAAGATATGATACAATGAATATGAAACAATAGGTTTTATAGGGTTTATTTTATTTTATTTTTATATCTTATAAAATGACATTCATACTGTACATTTTCAAGTGTAGCTTAAAGGTTCAAATGGAGGCCACTGTACTTTCTGAGAATTTTTATTGTTTTTTCTGGAATATTTAATAATTAAAGCTGCGGTCATGCTAGGCTTTGAGCATTGTTTGTTTAATTTTCTTTGCAAAAAATCCTGTCCAAAGAGTCTGTGTTATGTTGGGCTTGTCAGCACGTTCAGATATATACACAAATAACACAACGTTTACACAGTGCCACAAAGATGGTGTTTACACTTGCTTTCATATTAATGTGCGATATTTTAACATTGCAAGATGTGCACACTCAGCTTTAAAAACCGAAGGTTATGCTAGACCTTCAGTTGCAGAAAATACTAAACAGACTAGCAAAATCATCAAAGATGATTAAATATCTATCGATTCCTGTTGTATTTAAAGCAGATGACAGCAACTGCTTAAAGCAATAGGAGCACATGAGTCACCAGGTGTAACTGCAGAAGCCGTCGCGTTCCAGGAATCCGGCCAAGCTTCCATTTTTCCAGCACTGCCGTGTCAGCACTTTGGGCCATTTCTGAGGCTTGCATTCATCACCAAACATTTCTCCAGGCTTTTAAAAGACTTGTAAAGGTCCCGACAAGAGAGAGAGCGCGCGCCCTCCTCCTCCTTCCCCGTATACTCCCAACAATCACATGCTTGTCAGAATGTCAGCTGGCATTATAGTAACCCCCTCATACAGGCCTGTAGGAGCAAGACAGCCGGGGAACTGGAGCGAAACGGAGGCAGTCACTGGCACAGCTAGAGTGGGAGCAGTCGTCTTCAGAGGCCCGACCTTTGATGGCCTCAGAGGGCTTGAGGATCAGGCCCTGCGTGGGCAGCAACACCGTGGTACATGAAAATCTCTGTCACCAATGATGTGCGGCACAAAGGCTGATGGGAGTTGAAGGTTTGGACTGCGCAATGAGCAGATTCTAAGTCCCTTTGACTAGAAACAGAGCGGGACTTGATTTCAATGAACTCAGTGTCATCAAAATTTAATTAGACTTTGGATTTCTTAGCGAGGATGCATAATACCGCCGCTTCACCTTGGCAGTTGCTTTCATTTTTTAAGCATTTTTATTGGCTTATTAAATATTAGCTCATGAAACATGCTTCGGTATGATGAAATCTTTCGACTTTTAATCTGTGGTGATCGTCGCCATTGACCTGTGAATTTAACAAAATAGTAGCGCAGAGAAGTCTTAGAGGCATAGTTCGCCTCAAAATGAATCATTGACTCTCCCTCATGTTGATTAAATTTTTTCTGTGGAACACAGAAGGCATTTTGAATAACTGTTTTTGTTCTACAAAAGAAAGTCCTACAGGTTTGGAGCAACGGTAAGTTATGGAGCCCCTCAGGCTGATGGAAAAAATACGAGATTGGAATTTAGGGCTGCACGATTAATCGAATGCGATTGTCATGCACATCTTGTCAGTAAAGCCAGTTCTGTGATTAGTAGTAAATCTCCATCACCTACTTTCAGATGGAGCAGCATTTACTACACAGAGCTGTCTCTGACAAAAAAATTGCAGACGATATAATCGTACGATTATGAAATCGAAGAAATCGTTCGCGATAATGACAGCTGTTTGCGTAGCTTCTCAGTGAACTACGGCTATGTGTAGTAAATGCTGCTCCATCTGAAAGCACGTGAAAATACCAGCCATAGTCGTGTGTTTATTAGTCATGTTGAATCAATGAAAGCATTTAAATCTTCTGTTTATTTAGCAACCGCTATGGACCCTTTTTACAAGACTGTGATGACGTGTTTAACGGTCATCAGCATCATAAATCCTCGAAAGTTTTTCATATTTGTATTTGAAAAAAAATGTATGTACATTTATAACACTATTCTTTGTATTATATTCCCTTTGCATCAAATTACAAAAAACACTAATGCGAGGGTGTTTCTAATGCAGCGTCTATGGGACGGTAAATTTGGCATCGTTCTCTCTTCTGACTGCCGTTATCAGTCTCTCTCAGTTTTTTCCCTTTTATTGAAAGTCATGAAAACACTATCGTGGAGTTTTGCTATTGCTATTTGAGTAAATGGGAATGCAAAAAATATATTTGTGGTACTCTTCCATTCACCGCTCTTCAAGTTAACCCAACTATAACGACTTCCGCTGCTGAGAAACCCGGAAATGTGAAAAAGGGTCCATAGGCATTTCCTGGGTTGCAGGGCGTATTTGGAATTTCCGTGCGAGAACGCCCTCTGGCTTCGGATGGAGATTTACTACTGATCACAGAACCGTGCTTCACTGAAAGATACGCATGACAATCGCAGCTTCTGCCTAATTGCGATTTCATTTCGATTTATCGTGCAGCCCTAGATTGGATCCATTTTCATATTTTTTCCCCCATCACCATCCTACAAAAAAACGTGTTCTTTTGCAAAAAATATTGCGTTTTCTGCTAAATCTGTGGCATGCAATTCTTATGCAAGTGAACACAAACGTTTTGTGTGAGAACACAAAAAAAATGTGATGAAATAAGATTGAAGGAAAATGGTTTTGCATTCTCTTGCAAAAATATTGTGTCCTCCTAAGAAATTTTGCATCTGCTCACAAAAGCACTGAAATATAGTTTTTCCTCCCACCTCATATTATTTCCATCACAAAAGTTTTGTATGTAAATTCTAAGTTTTTCAGGGGAACAAAAAATGGTTTGCAAGCGAACGCAACATTTCATGGGGCAATGCAATTTTTTTGCGAAAGAATGCAAATGTTTTGCAAGCAAATGCTATCGCGTTACCCGAAGTTTTGTGAGTGAATGCGAAGTTTCTTTGGGGAATGCATAAGTTTTGTGAGCGAACACAAAATTGCTCAGGGGAACGCCATCATTTTGTGAAAAAACGCTAACAAATTTAAATACAAGTTTTTCTCCCATCTAATTTTTCCCCCATCACTATGTTTCTTTAGTGGCTCCATATGAGGGTGAGTAAATGATGACAGAATTGTCATTTTTGAGCAAACTATCCTTTTTATTTGACTAGCTCAGTAAGAGGAGCATCAGTCAGCTCCAGTGTGCCCTGACCACCCACAAAAAAGCCTTTCCCATCTCAGTCACATTTCCCCTGACAAGGTGATGATGTTCCGAGTTACACCTCTCACTGTTCATCTGGACTCATGGCTTCTTCAGGGGTGGTTCTCTGAATGAAGCGCTGGGGAGTCTGGAAGATTAAAAACAGCAACTGAAAAGCCTGGCAGAATTGGACAGCGAAGCTACGAAGCTTTGACACACAGGCTCTTGCAGGGGAGAATTTTCCTTTGTCCTGTTCACTTACTTATATTGTGTAAGCCCTGTTCAATTCCTGGAACATGTTTGGAAAGGCCTGAGGTGTGAATTTGTATGGAATAAACCCTTGGCGATGTGGCGCTGCCAAAGGCTTAGCTGTAGAAACTGTTGACTGCTTTCACCGTTGCCAAAATTATTATTTTGATGAGAAGAATCTCTCTTTGTGTGTGACATTTAAAGGATCAGCAGTTTCACTGTAGATGGCAACTTTGTAGTGAATCAGTGAAACATGGTTCTTGTTCATCATACTGTAGGTCCAGCTTAATCATATTCATAAATTCAGTTTCAACTTTTAGTTCCTCACAAAAATGAAATATTTCTTTCTGTTGCCATGAGGACACTCTAATCTTGCTTTTAAAAACAAACAAACTTAAAACTTATTACAAATGATCACTTCAATTACTTGTACAACATAATACATCCATTGCATAAAGAAAAAAACTATTTAAACATATTAAATTTTTATTTTTACATTGACACTGTATATGGGCAACCGCTGTCTATACAGCAAATGTCGTCTGTGCAAACTTTAGGAAACGGCTCAAACTTTTGATTCTATTATTGATTTTCTTGTTCTACTTTTTTCTTTCTAAATTGTTATCTTGTTTTCGATTCACACTGTTCTTTGATGATTTTGCTCTCATTATTCTAAACAAAAACGTTCATGTATTGTTATATAATGTATATACTTCAAAGTGTTTTAAAGCCTTTTTTGCTGTTATTTTTCCCTTTAAATCCTGCCATCTCTATACAGTACATTCTGTTCAAGTTCATACATAATATAATATGTAATACATGTTTTATGATAACTTTAAAATCCTCACACCCATTTCATGTTTTAGACAAAATACTTTTTCACTGAAATTGTATTTAGCTTTATTAGTATTGTCTGCATTTTCAGTTTTGGGCTACTGCATTTGACAGCATCAGTATGCATGTTTTCATACAGTGTTCATGGAAGGATTTGCACTGTCAGTTCACATAACATGCATGGCTCCACATAAAACTCAACCACGTATGTTCTAACATACGCTATTTCTATGAGCAATTTTGACGCTTAAAACACAGGAGAACTTTGTGTGTTTTTCCCCCCGAAAAAAAAAACCCATTTTCACCACATATCAAAGTATGTACTGCGTTTAATAACATTCTGTGATGGAAATGATATTTGAAACACTTTTTGTCTTGCATAGCTAGTATGTGTATATTTAAAAAAAATTAAATAACATTTTCACTTTTACATGTAGTTGGTTTACATGTAGACTAACTTCTGAAAATGAATGCAATTTAATATTCCCAGAATAGCAAGTGTAAGTAGCATTTTTATTTATCGTTTATAATTAGACTTGATATTTAATTAAATGATACCACATGGCAGGCTTTCTCCAACCTTCCGAGTAATGCTTATAAATGCTCATTTCAAATGAAAAAATGTTTCAGATGTGTTCCATCTTGCGTCCATCTGATAAAGATTTGATATAGCTTAGATTCTGGTAAATGAGTCATGTCTCCATCATGTCTCCATCAGCTGCTCTTCAAATAAAAATAATTTAGATCATTTGTACCTGTGTCCTATAAGATCTATGAGTGATAGATTTATTTTCTTTCTTCAGGGACCTTGTGCAAATAAGATTTCTGAGAATCTCGCGTTTATAAGGCGCTCATTTTTCCTCTCTCACCACTTGCTAATGCAATAGATTGATACGGTATGAAGACTCTGGATATCTATCATATCTGATATAAAAATTGATGTATGCCCGTGGACAGTTGACACATTAAATGTTGATAAATCCCTGACATATCTCTAAACCGAGGCAGCACACTCTCTCTTATTTATTTATTTATTTTTCTCCACACTTTGAGTCCACACGTTGGGAACAGCAAAAATAACATCAAAGAAAATCGATGAATATTGCATATGTTTGTCAGGAATTTCACTTTCTACAAAAGTACATATCACATCAGCCTTTTTTTTTCCCCCCACAACCATTGTTCAAATGACATCAGAAAGAAATTCTCTCACATTAGAGGACGCGAGCACATACATCATTTTCATTGTAAATGTTTGTGGATGAGAGAGCATTATCATGGTTTGTGCACCATTTCTGACAAGCCGCCATGAAACGCTGACATGTCTACCATTCATACCCATCTCCATGACAACCAGAGACCTGAGCCTAGCATTGTGATCCATCACCCTGATATATCCCCTCATTTCACTGAAATATAAGACCCATATAGTGGCGCAACGCACATACAATGAATTATGCATCCAATAGACCGTAAGGACCAAACGTTTACAGTGAACACAAAGAAGAATACAGTATCTTTCAGCATCAGGACCGAGAGAGAAAAATGAACAGGAAAATTAGCTAAACAGCGGCACTTCAGAAACACAAGAAAGCAAAGCACTTGTCAAGAAAACAAAGATCGTTTGCAGCGAAATCCCACGATTTTGCATTGGCACGCTTATTATTCAGGGCTTGTAAGAGGGTTTAGCTGCTGATAAAAATGAGAGCACTGTCAGTTCTTCTTCACATGAGGCCATTTCCACAGAGGCGACACTCCAGACATTAAACTAGCCCAAACGGGTTTATCTGTCAATTTAGTCCCTTGATTAGTCATTCATTAGACATGTTATACGGTTCCTTGAGGGTTTTTTCCAGAGTAACAATTCCCATAAGGGGCTCTGGAGTCATATTTTAATTAGCGGCTGATTAAGTAGAAAATTGTAGCATCTGAGAGGGGAAATAATGAAAGACACGCAAGGTAAAGGTTTGTGGCAGAGGGCAGGTTACGGATGGAGTCGCTAAGCTGCGCACAGAGCGATATCTAGATACTAAAATGGTTCCGCATAAAAAGGTTTTACACGATGAGTTGTTTTAATGTGGATGAAGGGACTAAATCAAGGTCCGACCTAGCAAATGGAATGGTTCGTTAAGAGGATAAGAACAAAGATTTTGGACGGGGACTCGAGTGGGAGGCTGATTGGGTTGTGGAAGCACGTTGATTGAAGCAATCAGACCTGCTACAACAGTGAAAGCCTTTTTGTCCCTCTCTGTTGTAGGCCGTATTTTCTGAGCAACCTTGGGTGAAAGATTGGCTGAAACGTGGTTGACCTCTACACAATCCCTTTTTTGTTTGCGTCAACGTGCTCTGAAGTTCTGCAGTGATCGAGCCAGTTTTATTTCAGCTCTTAAGATTAGTACGCTGACAATGCTGCCAGATTTTTCCTCCTGTTTGGCACACCACTTCGCTCTTTGCAATAAAGACACAAAGTCTGTAGATGCTTTGATAAGATCTGTAAACCTGACAAGCAGTGTAAGCTCATCTATATATAGTCTCCACAGCTGTGATGGCGCAAATGACATGACAGCTGCTTCTATATTCGGAAGCACCAGCCAGGATGCAGATGAAGGTCCCACAACATTGACTAACAGCTAATAATTGTAAATACACTCTTCATTAACAATTGAATTATGTATAGTAGTGCTGTTTTGGTTGGAAACAATTCATTTTTTAATGAGTCACTCTCATTTAGTGCACTGGCTCCTAAACTCCCTCATATGTAAAGTGTGTCACTGCTTTGTCAAAGAATCACCGCAGCGTGAGAAAACAGCTTTATATGACGGGCTGGAAAGCAGCATATTCACTGAGTGGACGAGCTTAGTAAACAAATACAGTCCTTTGCTGAACAAGTCAATGTTTTGGTATTGAATTTGACATCTTGTTTGTGAACAAACTGAACGAACGAGTCATGCCGAACGACTCTGTCATCAAGATTTGAATCAAATTGGCCACACTTTTTTGAATTCAAATGACAGGAAGAATTTTCTAAATTTTAATAAAAAAAATCTATCATTCAAATGTTTGGATCTGTATTGTTTTAATGTTTCTGAAAGAATTCTCATATGCTTACTAAGGTTGCATTTATTTTATCATGACTACATTAAAACAGTAATTATTGAAATTTAACTTTTCAATATTTTAAATTTACTTTTTAAATTGAACTTAAACGTTTTACTTTTTAAATATATTTTAAAGTGTAATTTATTCTGTGATGTCAAAGCTGAATTTTCTGCAGCCATTACTTCAGTCTTTAGTGTCACATGATCCTTCAAAAATTGTTTTGATTGGTTGCTCAAGGAACATTTTTTTATTATTATGTTGAAAACAGGTTTGCCGTTTAATATTTTTTGTGGAATCCATGGTACATTTCTATGATAAACAAATAGTTCTAATATCAAAGTCGCTTTTCTCTGTTTTCGTTTTAATTTGATTTTCCTTACATTCATATTTCACCTATAATTCTGCATCATGTTTGCTATATCTCAGTTCAAATTCAGTTCTGAATAGCGCACAACACTTCTTTCTAAGGTTACACTGACCTCTTGACATTTTATATTTACAACCCACCAGTTCCAATAACTCCAAACACTGTTTTATTCTCAGTACTGCACTTGTGTTGTTTTCTTTTCCCCTTCACAATGATGGCGTCTGGGTTGCATATTGAATCGAATGATGAAAATGATATAAATCTATATATATTTCAAGACAAACATCTGAGTCATTCCGATTCGGCTGGACTTTGAGTGGCTAAGCGAGACTCTCTTTCATTCACCTTGTCCTGGATCATTACCAGAGCCGCTGGTGTCGATGCCATTATCGAGAAACCAGCAGCATAGATGCACTGTTGTGATCGCCCCATCCTCTCACAGGCTCATTAACCAACAGCTTTCAATCACATAAAGCCACTTCATCTTAATATGGTAAGGCACTGCGAGGACTTTTGAGCAATGCGTGGGGAGTTAGACAGCTGTAAAATATTCCTGTGTTACTTGGTATTCCAGTGAATGGCAGGGATTAATGTTTTGGATCGTATGCCCTGAAAGGCCTGTGTGAATGTCATCTACTGTATATCCATATTTTCTGAAAATGGATGACCATGCTTGCCCTTCATTTGTTCGGAACTAACCAATCGAGATTGTGTTTGCGAGAAGCATCATTATTAAATCTGTTGTCATTATGTCTTTTAGCTGAGCTCTATTACTCAGGATCAAGATATTGTCATGCAAATCACTCACTTGCCATTTAGCAGATGTGTTTCATGCTAAGCCACTTACAATAGTCTAATCGGCTAGAATTATGGTTCGTGACCTGTCTTCTTTGGAAAATTCAGCTCTGGGTTTCTGTATGCTCTATTCTGTAGCAACGCTATTAACTTTTTAGAAGTTTGACAGTAGTTCAAAATAGTGTAGATTTTCTAGTAACTAGCTAGTTTTTCCAATGAGTAGCAGTAGTGTGACATAGCTTTTTAAAATGTCACATTTTTCACGCATGCAACTTTACTACCAGTGAACAGAGAACAAAAATTGCATCTGCCTTTATGAATAGTGCATTAGCTTACTGTGAATTATTGAACCAATTCATTCATATACATCTGTTTTTTTTTTTGTTCATGTAAAGTTATGATTCAAAAAGATGATTCACAAATCAGTCCCTGCATTACACTTTTTTTTTTGTCAAATATTGTTGAAGAATCTGAATCATTCAAGAGAATTAGTTCATTATTATTTGTTTATTCATTCTATTTATTCAAATGAATCATTTGTTTGGACAGTCCGTGTAAATGAATGATTCAAAAAAGATGCTTTACAAATTATATTTTGACAAATATTCATGTAAATGCTTTTGTTCAGTATTATGATTTTGACTCACATTTAAAAATTAGGATGCATTAATTTTTAGCTATATTTATTTACCCTATAGCTATGTAGGTTTATGTATTTACTGTATATATCTTTACGTATTAACCTAATTCATTTATTTAAAAAAAAACATTGTTTTTGCGCCAAAAATCCAGTGGTGGAAAGAGTACTGAAAAAATATACTCAAGTAAAAGTACCATTACCTTCCAAAAAATGTAGTGTGAGTAGAGTAAAAGTACTTGTCCAAAAAACTACTTGAGTAAGAGTAAAAGAGTAGCCTATTAAATGGATAATTGTATATTTTAAAAAATACATATTGTCCCCTTAAATTGTAGTTAGCTTTCAGTGTTGCTAACTTCTTTTTTTAAAAGGATAGCTTGAAAACTACTTGAAGTGTATCTTGTAGCTCGGCAAGTCACCTTCCCGAGTGGCTTCCCCAACACGGCTTCTTTGAATAAACATTGAGTAGAGGTTATTCCAAATAACAGGTTGAGAGTCGCCGTTTTCATGAAGAGCCGCTCTCACGGCACTTAAAGAACCTACACAACTAATGCAAGCAGATCAAGTCTTTCATTTATAATATAGCTGGACACCCAGGTGACTTCCATTTCTGAGGTGAGTAAATTGGCACTCCATAGACAGGTCGAGGAGTCAGGAAGGTTGGTGACTGGTAAAAATAATGAAAAGCACCTACTGAGGAGAGCTGCCTCCCCTGGACCTGCTGGCTTCTAACTCCTCTCACATTCGCACCTTTTTATTTTCCCTCAGGCCTGTAAAGATGCTCATCTCTGCACTGGAGTACCTGAAACTGGGTCAGGGCTCTCCTCCCGTTTCATCTCATGTCCTCTTTACTGCACTGTCTTAATTGATTCTCTCAGTATCTGGGGTTTTGAAGTGCAGCACTAAAATAAAAGTTAGCCGCGTGAAGAGAGCGCTTCTTTTTCACCAGAGGGCCTAATTAGCATACAGGGCCTGAGGTAGTTTGTCGCTGGCCTCGTCAGTATGTCTTGGGAGCTTTCTAGGATGAACTGAATGGCTCCATCTCCCCCAAAATAAACCGGCTCACTGTCTGACATGTAGCCCAGTTGAGAGTTCTATTTTCATAAGTGTTGTATTCATTTCGGCCAGCTCCTCGGGAGAACGGCATCTCAGCAAGGCGGCGGAGTGACTTGGAGTCTCTCACTGGTGTAGATGTCTTTCAGGCTGTATTTTCAGTTGACAAATTGCACCAGTGTTTCACTGAGTTCAGAGCCAGGGGAAATCAAACAGCTGCAGAGAGACAGATCATGCATAATATCACATCCCCTTTATTCACAGAAGCATTGTCCCCGACAAGAGAGTTAGCCATCTCTGTATTTAGTACACTCCACTTTCATTATCACTCATCAGCTACTCATGCATTTAAAAGGGTGATATGCTGAGTGATAAAAGGGAGACATTTATTTTAATGTTTTTTTGCACTTATAATGTTGTCATTGTGTTTTGCACTCAAAAAATATTTAAAGAAACAGTTCACCCAAAATGAAAATCTCTCATTGTTTATTCACCTTCATGTCATTCTTAACGTGCATGATTTTCTTTCTTTCTTTTTTCGCAAAACACTAAAGCAGAATCTAGCTCAAAAAATGAACAGAATACACCACATTAGTAGTCCATAAAATTTGAGGAAAAGGTTGAAAGTAATTATCCAGTAATAACCCTCAAACACATTTTGTGTTCAAATTCTGTACATGACAGCAATTACTCTCACAAGTCTTGTAACCCAAATGCACCAAATTTAATCTATGCATATTTTATTGACTGAGATTTAAGCAACATTTAAATAAATTATGACAATTTTGGTGCGGACTCTTTGTTTAAAGGCGTGATTATCGGAAATGCTGGCTTTCAAACATTCGCGTCTCTCCTACCTTGAGTGGCACAGCTGCTGCAGGTGCACGCAGAAATGCAGCAATATTGACCACCAAGCATTTGGAACTGTTTTCTCATCTTGCCGTGTGACAAGAAACTGACAATTGAATCAAAACACTTTGTACCCAGTACACAGATTGGATACCGCCACTTAGAAAAAGACCGAGCGGAAAAATGCACCGGTCAGAACCACTGCATAATTGATGAGTCTTATCACGTTCATCAACATACATTCTGCAGCCTGCATTCTGCATTATTGATGCGAGGGCATTATTCTGCGTGGCAGACCTCCGAGACTTTTGACAGACGAGTCAATATGCTCTGATGGCCGCAGTAGTGCGCTTTGATTACCATGGAGAAAATATTGCAGCTTTGTTTAAGCAACAGTCTGCCGGAATACAAAAAAATAGCAAATGCAATTAAACAAATATGATTAGTTCCTAGATCAACTGGTAAATTACGATTTTGTCAGCTGAAGATATTAGTTTGTAATATAATGAGTGTACTTTGTCTATTTAATAAGTCTCATTTAAATAAAATGATTCAGAAAGAGCCACAATTCATTGCTTTTTGGGATGTTAATGGTAATCGTATTATTGTGTCATCAAAATAAAATTTGCCTTAACTAAACTGAACTGAAGATTGGATTATGTAATGAGTATGCGGCTTGTCGAGAGGCTCTCAGAGAGTTACATTGGTGCACTTCAGTATAAATATTGAGGAAAATGTCAAGTCCAAAATAAATTCAAAACCATAGTGCAAAGTGTGCACATGATTCACATGATTTGGTCTTAACTGGTGGGCTATGACCCAAAAATGAGTTGCAGAACAGTTCTGGGAAATAAAAGAAATAAAAATGCAAATTCTAAAATGCAACTAACCATATAATTGTACATTAGGGTAACAAAGCATAAGAGTGAGAAAATGCTGTCAAATGAAACTCTATTGTATTTTGATGCAAATTCATCTATTATTTCAGGATATACTGGTGAATCACACTTCTGCTGTTATTCATCCTTTATGCAGCAGTTTCCATACAATGACAGTTCATGCTGACAGTCGTTTGTATTTTTTCTTTTCTAAAAATCATAATCAACATAAAAGTGGTGCGTACGACTCATGCACTAGATTCTGAGTCTTCTGAAGGCATGCAATAGCTTTGTGTGTGGAACAGACAAATATGAATTTATTATTTATTGGTAAGTTTCTCATCCATAAAAGCTAACTGGTGCATCAATTCCTAAATAGCAATGGTTTTGTGACTTAGATGGTCACTATAATGGTGAGTTAAAAAAAAAACCACATTTTAGGAAAATCAACATCAATTTATGAAGTTAGTTTATGTGATGTTCTCTCAAATATTTCAGTTGTATTGAGAATTCAACATTCAAGATGACTTTGGGAAACGAGTGAATGCAACTAGTGAAAGATAACTGCAGACATGGAGGAAATGAGTGAAAAGTCTATTAAGACTCGTTTTCTTTTCTTCTTCTTCTGTTGTTATGTTGCACATTAGCAACATATTAGTGCACTGCTGCCTCTCACTGGTTTATTAATGTCATTGGTTCCTTTGTGGCTACTTGAATATTTTAAGTAAGTGTCACTCAAAACAGTAAGTAAATTGTTTTATTTGCCTTGAAAGTAGCTGTAACTTAATAAAACCTAGTAAGTATAACAACTAAGTAAAGATAACTAACTAAATCTAAGTAAGGTAAACTATTGGATTTCACAGTGCAGGCTTACATAAACATCACAGATTATGCAATTCTCCACTCTACAGATACTTCAGAATTACCATTCAGCCTGATGGGTCAGACACTTTAATGACTTTTACCACACAGTGTGGAATTTTGCCAGACCACAGTACAAAAGGACAACATCTCAGGCTGGCAACTCAATGTTACATTTTGGAAACTATATATATAGTGACAATCCATTAATCAGTTGAAGCTAATAAGAGTCACAAGCTTTTGAAAGAGCTGTGTTGCTTTTACATCTTCCAGATGTGTATCTTAAAGTAATTATGTATAATCATATTTAGATTTTCTAAATATGCACTGCACATTCTCAAAGCATATTATATTTTTAAACTCAATTACTTTTCATTTCATAAACCTATCTATTACAAGATGTTGTGTGTTTGAGGAAAGACCAAAGCGTTAATCACCATGTGCTGGCAGTATTATTACAACAATGACAATTGAATCAAAACACTTTGTACCCAGTACACAGATTGGATACCGCCACTTAGAAAAAGACCGAGCGGAAAAATGCACCGGTCAGAACCACTGCATAATTGATGAGTCTTATCACGTTCATCAACATACATTCTGCAGCCTGCATTCTGCATTATTGATGCGAGGGCATTATTCTGCGTGGCAGACCTCCGAGACTTTTGACAGACGAGTCAATATGCTCTGATGGCCGCAGTAGTGCGCTTTGATTACTGTGGAGAAAATATTGCAGCTTTGTTTAAGCAACAGTCTGCCGGAATACAAAAAAATAGCAAATGCAATTAAACAAATATGATTAGTTCCTAGATCAACTGGTAAATTACGATTTTGTCAGCTGAAGATATTAGTTTGTAATATAATGAGTGTACTTTGTCTATTTAATAAGTCTCATTTAAATAAAATGATTCAGAAAGAGCCACAATTCATTGCTTTTTGGGATGTTAATGGTAATCGTATTATTGTGTCATCAAAATAAAATTTGCCTTAACTAAACTGAACTGAAGATTGGATTATGTAATGAGTATGCGGCTTGTCGAGAGGCTCTCAGAGAGTTACATTGGTGCACTTCAGTATAAATATTGAGGAAAATGTCAAGTCCAAAATAAATTCAAAACCATAGTGCAAAGTGTGCACATGATTTCTACTATGAGGTCTTAACTGGTGGGCTATGACCCAAAAATGAGTTGCAGAACAGTTCTGGGAAATAAAAACATGCTAAATGCAAATTCTAAAATGCAACTAGCCATATAATTGTACATAGATTAGGGTAACAAAGCATAAGAGTGAGAAAATGCTGTCAAACGAAACTCTACTGTATTGTGATGCAAATTCGTCTGTTATGGTAACATGACAAATTTTTTATTATGTGTTTTTTTGTTCTGTCACTGTCATTCTGTTACACTGTGGAAGCTTCTGTCACGAAAACAAATTCCTCGTATGTGTAAACATACCTGGCAATAAAGCTCCCTCGAAACAAAGCAACCTCGGCGTCCGATCGCAGGCCTCCTCTCCTTGAGTTCTCTCCAGTGCTGGAAAGCTGATCCGATATTTACACGGGTCCTACTTCTTGCCTTATCGTTCCGCAGACGTTTTCTTCTTTTGTTTTTTATCCGCCATCTCTATCTTTCTGTCGCTCGGCTCGGCTAATGTCCGTCCCATGCACTGAACGCGCTCTCCTCCACATCACGAGTAGACACGCCCCTTATTGCTGATTGGCTACAAGTTTGTTTTGCTATTCGGCCCGAATCAGTTTTCTAAAGTGTTTTTGAAAAATCACATAGCCTGCCTTTAATGAAAGACATGTAGGGAAATGTAGTCATTCGCATTATTAAGCGCAGAGCGGTTTCACATGCAGGCAGCCATGCATCAAGAGCACAGAGAAATATTCAAGCACTTACACTAAACACAGACAGAAAAGTGCATTAAATGATCGGCTCGCGATCATAAAATAAATAGTCGTATAGGCCTACATTACATTGAAGCTTTAAAAGCAAATAGGATATGTATAGAACTTTTGAATTCTCTTCTTATGGAAATTTCTTGTAAGTTATCCCCTGTAGTTTTTTTTCTTTCTGTTTGTTCCTTTGATGATATTATGAATGAAATTGATGATAGTTGAAAACACTGTTATCTATCTATCTATCTATCTATCTATCGAAAAGAGTCCCTTTTTTATTTACCATCAATATGTGAACCTACAGAAAATGTACATCTTATGTCCTGTAACTGGTCACAATTTCCCTTTTCATAATTTTAAATCATAATTTTGGATTCACATATTTTTTTTATAATTGTAAATGGTTCTGTGGTGTAAAACATTTCAATTACAACTACAGGTATGACATGACATTACATTATAACCATGCAAGAATTAGAAAATGTTTATAAAAAAAAAAAAAAAAAACGTAATGGATATATTCTGTTACTCTGCTTTTTCCGTAATCTACATTTTATCCTTCAATGTTAATGCTTCCTTTAAGTCAGCAGCAAATCATTTCCTAAACAATGAAAATAGGATAGACCTTATATTTTATATTTCACAAAACATGTGTTAGTTCAGTAAACAGCCACTGGAGGGCAGTATTACATTGCAGCAACACACACACACACTTACACACACACTTTACAATTCAGTGAAAGAGGAGCCTTGACCTGTCAACTGTTGACTAAAGGAGCAACCTGGATACTTATAAAGTTAAACTCAGTTATGACAGCATAGAGAGCAATTCAAATAATGTGTTTTTTGAACTTTAAACCGCATAAACACATTTCATTACACCAAATACACAAAATAATGTTCTTTTTAGCAGCATCATATGACCCCTTTAAGGACATTGGGCAGAATGTGGAATAGTGTGTTTTTGTCAATAAAATAAAAAAAGAAAATTGTTTGTTTTTAATCAGATTCATCGAAAAAATTATCGACCATCTAACCGATTATCAAAATAATCGTTAGTTGCAGCCCTACAAACAAATATAAAAGTGGTACATACGTCTCATGCACTACATTCTGAGTCTTTTGAAGGCATGCAATAGCTTTGTGTGAGGAACAGACTAAGATGAATTTGTGATTTATTGATAAGTTTCACATCCATAAAATCTAACTGGTGCATCAATTGCTAAATAGTAATGGTTTTGTGACTTAGATGGTCACAGATGGGGTTTCTGCAGACCTTTTTAATACCAAGTAAATAAATTTTAAAGAATAAATTGAAGGGAACATAATACAACAATATGTTCTCTAAATATGAGTTGTATTAGCAACACTTTAAAGTTTGAAAAACAACTTCCCACCAATCTCCATTACTTTTTAATTCATTTTATTAAAAAATAGCTTACGGCTCTGCTTCCTACCACTAGAATATGAAAGTAACTTGCACTGTACCTTCTGATCACACTGCAAAAAAAAATAACAAAAACAGAAAAAAAGAAAAGAGATTCATCAGTATTTTAGTCTTGTTTTCCAGTGCAAATGTCTAGAGATTCTTAAGTCAAGATAAATATACTTGAGAAGCAAAATGTTTTTTTTTGTGTGTGTAATATTCATCAATAAATTGTTTGATTTTTAAAGAACTTTACGGAAAATAACTTAATTCAAAAGGAAAAAAAATTTTCATACCCCATCAACATATATTTATTGTTGTTTTTAACTCACTTTTGTTCAATTTCTCAGTAAATAAGATCTTCATTTTGCACCTCAGGTAAATATATCTTGATTTATGGAAATGTTGATATTCGTATTGAAAAACAAGGCAAAGTACTGAGGAAGATATTCATTTTTAGCAATGCTTGCAACATTTAATGCCATAACTTTATGAATTTAAGATTTTCCACTCTGATTTAAGATCTTTGAAAGGACTTTTTAAGACATATTGCAAAATCAAACACTTGAATTTATTTATATTTATTGTGGATATTATATTTAATAATATTTAATAACTCTTTAGTATAGTGACCAATTCTCACTATTAACTATGCATATTAGCATGCTTATTGGCTGTTTATTAGTACTTATAAAAGCACATTTTTTACATAACCATATTCTATATTCCTAATCCTACTACTTAACCACTACAGTACCTTACTAACTATTAATACTCAGAAATTAGGAGTTTATTGAGACAAAAGTCGTAGATGATAGTTAGTTAATAGTGAGAACTGGACCTTAAGATAAAGTGTGACCATGTATTTGGTATATAACTTCAGTGTTTGATTTTGCGATTATCATTTTGGAACTGTGTCCATGCAGTGTACAGTCTGTTTCCTGGAGTTGAGCACCTCTATCTTAGACCCTTGTGGTGATCTCACTGCCGCATACCTGTGGTCGAAGAGGCAGCTGCGGAGTAAATTAGTTTGTGTGTCTGGAGGTCTCTTCCTCTCTCCCTCCCTTTACTACTTTCCTGCTGTGCATGGCTCCTCTGCAATGAGAATTACAGAGCTCCTCCTCTTTTCCCCTGCAGAACAGTTGGAGAGTGAGTGTGGAAGAGAGAAAGAGAGATATGAGCATGTCAGAAAAACACATCTGCTTGATGTTGTTTCTTGTCCTCATTTGCTAGTTTTTTCCAAATGTTGTGCCAATGTGTTGGGATCAGAGAGCCGACACGGCTTCCTTTTGAAGTTTAAATAGACGTTTCCCTCTTTTAGTGCCGCCGAAGTGCGACTCAGTGTGCGTGTTCTGCTGCTTCTGAAAACACCAGGAAAGAAATGGGCTGCATGGCTGATCGAAAATATTAATGTGGGGGGTTACACTCTATACAGCGAGTGCTAAATGCACTTTGAATGTAATTCCTTGCCTCTGTCACGACAAAATTGTCCTCATTTGATATTCAGCTTGAAAGCATTTTTTTAGTTCTCTTTTAATGGCTAAATTTTAAAGGACGTTAAAAGAGCGTTTGCTGTAATAAAGCAAAGACAACTAGATTTGCACTTCCTGAATATAATTCCACTGCTTTCAAGGCAGCAAAAGGAAAAGTGTTGAAGTTTAAAGTAGGTTTAAAGTTTTAAGCTTTGATTCTGTGTTAAAGCAGCAGACTTTCTGCTACAGTGTAAAAGGTGTCTCTATGGTTGATGCTGAAAATGGAAGACTGATAACGATTCAGTATGCAAAAATATGTAAGAAAAATACCAATTGGAATTTGCATGCAAAAAGTCCAAAATACCCACACCATATTCTAAACCAGGCTGATATTACAAAGCAACAAGGGTCCCACTTTATATTAAGTGGCCCTAATACCTGTGTACTTACATAGTAACTAGATGTGTACGTAGTATGTAACCACAGTGTAAGTACACATTGGTACATAGTATCTACAGCTGTAATATTTCTGTAACTACACACATGTAACAACCCTCAGAATGGTTTGTACAAAATTACAAATGTGTAACAGGACATTGGTAACAACACTTTTTTCACTTCAATACAAATGTGTAACAGGACTAACAGCACTTTTTGGTAAAGAAATTTTCGTTTTAACTAAATGTGACAAGTGATAGGATTTTTCGTTTCGTTTCTTTGGCATCATACTTGATCCAGATTACAGGATGGGTCTCATTTGTTGACATTATTAATGCATTAACTAACACTAATAACGAGCAAGTATATTTTTACGGCATATATTAAACTTTTAAATGCTAGTTAGTTAATAAAAATGTTAATGTTCATGTTAGTTCACAGTGCATTAACTAATGTTACCAGGTATAACTTTTGATTTTTATTATGCATTCGTAAAAGTTGACATTAACATTAACTAAGATTAATAAATGCTTTAGATGTATTATTATTGTTGGTTCATGTTAATTAATGTAGTTAACTAGCCAGTGAGTCCTTATTGTTAAGCATTACCATTCCCTTTCAGTCGGTCACTCTCGACGTCACGTCGGATGACCGACGAAATTGGGATCTCGCTTAGAGAGACCAATCTACTTCGAGTGTAAACTAAACGAGCCAATGCACATTGGCATGCGATTATTGCATCCAGCTGCCGCTGATCACAGCGTGAGTATTAAGTAGGCAGCAGATGCAGCGCATATTCAGCTTTTCGCTTCGGAGCCGAGCGATCACATCGTTCTGCTCCTGACTACTCTACTGAGAGAAGAAGACTGAACGAGTTCAGCGCGCTCTTAGAGAGCTCTTCGTGTTGGCGGTACGGCACTTCAGCGGTGGTGGTTTCCCGTGTCGAGTGGGTTGCACACATCAGGCTGCACTACCCCCTGTTTGTGTCGCAGATGATCATCTCCCCTGTGCGCCTCAGCACACTAAAAGAGCTTTTTCCCCTAAAAGAGCAATTTCGGGTGCGTCTTTTTAAAGACGACGTTGCGTGGCAAACTTGACGTTACGTCTTTGTAAAGACGATGTGGGTCTTGCTATAGACAACGTATCACCCGGGCATTTCTGGATGCGGTCGTTACCTGGCGCCGGGTGATGGTCACGATCGCTGCCTCACGTGCCTGGGCATGTAGCACGCTGAGGTGGCGTTTGTGGATGAGTCATCTTCTCATTGCAGGAAGATGATCATCTCGGAGTCGCGGGCCAAGCTCCGTTTCCTCAAGGGGCGGAGTTCCGTTGCCTCTGCCTTGATCTAGTTCTCCTCTTGGCGGCAGCCAGGGGGGGCTACTTCAGGCAGTAGCGCGGGCGGTCTGAGGCACTCCGCAGCCAGTTGAGCTGCCAATGGAACGTGCTGGGCCCTCTACAAGGAGCGCACCAGCTGTATCCTTTGGTGCTCCTCATCCAGGGGGTGGAGATGGGTAGGTTTAGGGGTGGAAATGGGATCCAGGGGGTGGAGATGGGTAGGTTTAGGGGTGGAAATGGGATCCAGGGGGTGGAGATGGGTAGGTTTAGGGATATGTAAAGTGGGAGGAGTTGGATCTCGAGTTGGAGTTGGTGCACCACTGTAATACCAGTGTACTTACATGGTAACTCCTCAGGAACTGTCCACAATATAAAGTGTAACATTCTGGACACCAACCACAATTTATATGTAAAGCCTAACTTACTGGCCGCTGCTGTGTAACATCAGAGTAATTACATGATAAATCTAATATAAAGTGTAACACTTTCTTTACCAAAAAGTGCTGTTAGTCCTGTTACACATTTGTACTTTCATTACCAAAAAGTGTTGTTACCAATGTCCTGTTACACATATGTACTTACACATACCATTCAGTGGGTTGTTACATATGTGTAGTTACACAAACATTAGAGCTGTAGATACTATGTACCAATGTGTACTTACACTGTGGTTACATACCATGTATACATCTCGTTACTATGTAAGTACACAGGTATTAGGGCCCCTTAATATAAAGTGGGACCGCAACAAGTAATTAAAAGCGATTTTAATTAAAGAGATTTAATTAATTTTCGTTTTAACTAAATGTGACAAGTGATAGGATTTTTCGTTTCGTTTCTTTGGCGTCATACTTGATCCAGATTACAGGATGGGTCTCATTTGTTGACATTATTAATGCATTAACTAACACTAATAATGAGCAAGTATATTTTTACAGCATATATTAAACTTTTAAATGCTAGTTAGTTAATAAAAATGTTAATGTTCATGTTAGTTCACAGTGCATTAACTAATGTTACCAGGTATAACTTTTGATTTTTATTATGCATTCGTAAAAGTTGACATTAACATTAACTAAGATTAATAAATGCTTTAGATGTATTATTATTGTTGGTTCATGTTAATTAATGTAGTTAACTAGCCAGTGAGTCCTTATTGTTAAGCATTACCATTCCCTTTCAGTCGGTCACTCTCGACGTCACGTCGGATGACCGACGAAATTGGGATCTCGCTTAGAGAGACCAATCTACTTCGAGTGTTCTATAGCAGCTTATATATTCACTGTGGCCTGACTGATAATGTCAGAAAACACTGATTTGGAATAAAATTACTGATTTGTATTTTTTTCAGTGTAGAATGTGGCTAAAATTATCTTTAAAGAAATTGAGTCTCCGCATTAAGCAGTTCAGCCTGAATTAATTTACAGAATTTTTGTGGAGTATAGTTCAATTTATTAATAATTAACAACGGGCCTAAGAACTACTTAATGATCTAACCACAGTATGTCCTTTTTTTTGTTTGTTGTCAGCAACATTTTTTGTTAGTCCGAGGAAAAAACTATTTCATAGCTAGGATGTGCTGTCAAAGTGCTTTAGACGAACACATAAAGTCACATGCAGTGCATGGATATTATGCCCTAGCATGCAAAGTCAGCGTTTACAAGACGATTCCAACCCAGGCAGGTGTTGTTATCAGTGCAAAGGTTAAGGAAATGTGAAATGACATTTATCTCGTTCCCTATAGGATCTTACACCCAACCTTTAGATATCTGTTTATTCTCGGCCATGACTGGCCTCAGCAAACACGTGGCAATATTGCTGTGTGTGTTTGTGCCGTGTGGAGGTCCCACAGCTGTCTGTGACATTTTGCCGCTGTAAGATATCTGGTTATTCGCTCCAGTCCAAATGTGCTCTGGAAGATATTTACAGCTTTAATTTTGTGGGTGACCGTTTTCCATCTTTCTGGAGGAAAAAAGATCAGAATATTCAATTAGAGCATGGTAGGGCTCCTCTCTTCTTATGAAATGTCTTACTGTCATCATGTTATTGGCCTCACAGTTCAAACTTTCAATGAATCTGATGGCAGTTGCGTGGCCAGAAACATATCCGGTGCAAGTCCTCAAATTGTATTCTCAGTGTTGCCTCAAGGGGAGCAATAGCAGACATTAGTGCACACTGACTACAGTCAGTTTTTTTCCCTTTCTCATACAGACCTGCTTCTGCCAACTGGAAAACAAAAATATACATTATACAACAATGTAAATATACATATTTCATTAAACATTAAAAGGTAAGGTAAAATTAAATTGACTGGGGAAACTATATGATAAAATATCAATTTGGTCCATCCTTCTGAATAGGTTTGGTGTAAAGAGGATCTTGTTGAGCAATTTAGTTTAAAATAAACTGTCTACATGACTCTCTGTAAATATATGTGTAAAAAAAATGATAAAATAAATATGGAACAACATTATAGGTCAGTCTTAAAATGCAGCAATAAATTTGAAAAATAGTAAATTTTTCAAAAATTTGGTCCATTTTGCTGAAAAAGGTTGGTTCAAGAGAGTTTTGTTGAGCAATTTAGTTAAAGATAAACTCTCCATATGACTCATAATGCAAATTTATAGACCAGGCTTAAAATGCAAAAATAAATGTAATAATGTGTAATATTTAAAAAATGCAGTACATATATCTGAAACGGGCTGGTTTGAAGAGAATCTTGTTGAGCAGTTTAGTTAAAGATAAACTGTCGACAGTAAACACAAATTTATATAAAAATATTAAATTAAAATATAGTACAAAATTACAGATCTGGCTTAAAATACAACAATAAATTTGACAATATTTAATATTTTATCAGATTTATACCATATACTGAAACGGGTTGGTTTAAAGAGAATCTTGTTGAGTACTTCAGTTACAGATAAATTGTCTTTATGACTGTATTTATATATGAATACAAAATAAAAAATATAATACAGAACTATAGATCAGGCTTAAAATGTAATAATACATTTGATAATATTTAATACTTTGTCAAATTTGGGCCATCTTTGGTTTAAAGGGAACCTTATTGAGCAATTGCATTAAAGATAAGCTGTACTTATGACTCTGTGTAAATGTAAAAATGTAAACAAAATAATACAGTACAAAACTATAGATCAGGCTTAAAATGTAACAATAAATTTGACAATATATAACATTTGATCAAATTTGGTAGGCTACATCTTTCTGAAAAGGGTTGTGTATTGCTCAACATGATTCTCTTCAACCATAAACTGTTTATGTAACTTTTATGACATTTATATGAATACAAAGTGAAAATATAGAATAAAATGATAGATACTACATTATGTTTTTATCAGATTTGTATCATCTTTCTGAAAAGGGCTTGATTTAAAGAATCTTAAGCAATTTAGTTAAATGCAAACTATTAACATGCTTATAGCTAACTACCTCTATAGTATACTAACACATTCAGCACTTTGTTACTGCCAAACGTACTCAAGTATGCATGTGAAGTATGTACACCAGGGGAGCGCACTTGCAGTGTGTTTACCAAGCATTTCTGTTCAGCGGTAGCATACGCACTGTAGAGTTTGTTCCTGACCCAGCAGTTGTGTGTGTGTGTGTGTTCTGATTAGTTGCTTGCTATGCAGTCTCGAAGCTTTTTCCAGACTGTGACATCCCACATTCAAGTTCTATCTTTGTCTTTTGGCGGGGTGCAAGCCCCATGGTACTCACTAGCAGCCAGCTAGTAAAATATTAAGTGCCTCTGCTTCTTATCTTCGTACAGTGTGTAGTTGTGAGTCCACTGTATTCTAGGAAGAGTGCACAAAGAAATCTGCACGACTGAAAGACCTGTCAGCCAATCACGAGACAACAATAACAGCCCTTAAGGTCAGCAAGTCAACAAAATGCTTATCGTGGCAACATTTTAATGCCTGGGCCAAAAACTTTGTGATATTTGCCTAAATCAGCAAGGGAGCCTTAGGGAACTCTCAAACTAACAATATTTCCTGACGTGCTCTCTTGATCCCAAAGCTAATTTCAGTTGTAGGCTGTACAGATATCTGGATGTGATAATGTACTTTGTTATTCCACTAATGTGATGGAAAAGTTGACAAAGCTTTGTGATTTGTCATGTTGTGTTTATCTCATTGGTGTTTCAATTTGACTGAGTCTCTTTAGGCCTTGAGTCAACCAGGTGATTTTCAGATACAGGGAACTGATGTTTAAAACACATTGGATTATGCGGCTCCAAATTCCCTGATTGAATTATTTAGGTCTCAGCCACAATGAGTAAACAGCTCAACTAATATCAATAAATTCTGCACCGACATGATAATGTTTGAATGTCATTTCAACATGTTCTGTTTTTAGTCTGATCATTTTTAAAACCCATGAAAAAAACATTGACATTTCTGGTCCATGTATCTTACCAGAAGGAAATAAGAAATAATATTTTAGGACCAAGATATTCATGAACATATATTTTCATTATAGTACTTAAGTATACATAAATATACCCTTCCATTCCAAAAAAAAAGATTAAGAAGATACCTGCATGTAATTACATCTGTAATTAGTTTATGTAATTACATTTATAATTACACTGTTTCCCCATCCCTTACACCTTAACCCACCCTTAAACCTACCCATAACACCCTAACCGTACCCATATCCCACCTCGATAGCAGCAAGTGTTTTGCAATACAGTATGAACACAACCAGTGGTGGAAAGAGTACTGAAAAAATATACTCAAGTAAAAGTACCATTACCTTCCAAAAAATGTAGTGTGAGTAGAGTAAAAGTACTTGTCCAAAAAACTACTTGAGTAAGAGTAAAAGAGTAGCCTATTTAAAAGTACTCATGAGTATTGAGTAGAGAGTACTGAGCTGTGGATTCTACCCCATCATAATAAACACTGTACACCGCAATTTATACATTTTAAAAACAGAGGAAAATAGCGGAGTAAAAGTAGGTACCGATACATCACTTAAAATGTACTCAAGTAAAAGTAAAAGTAAACAATTTTTAAACTACTCAAAGTACAATTACTGATAAAAACTACTTAATTACTGTAACGTGAGTATTTGTAATTCGTTACTTCACACCCCTGAACACAACAGGTACATTGTACTTATTTTTTGATGTTAGTACATAGTAGTTAAGGCCACTTAATATAAAGTGGGACCGAATGGGTTTTCATTTTGCCATCAGTCTCTTCACGGTGTGTTTCAATGTCTCCATCTTCTCCTCTCTACTAATCACACACACTTTATTTGTGTAAGCCCCTTATCTGTTCCGAGACTCAAACTGAAGCCTTGGTTGAGCTTTGAATTGGAAAATAGGTCTGACCTTAGCCTGCCTGATTCACTCTACATTGATTAAACTGAATTTGCGGTGAATGATCAGGGCCAAATTACTTCTCCACTCCAAAGGGTGTGCATTGAACCCCCCATGTCACCTTCAGTCTTCTTACAAAGGATCCGTTCCCAGAATAAGAGCTCGTCCATGGCACCTCCTCCTCCATTGTGGCCCACATCTCTCCTGTTTCTAGAAGAGATGGGAAAGAGATTATTCCTTTAAGATCAATTATAGCTCTAACTGACTGAATGGTGTCAGCCCAACATGCTTAAAGAAGCCCAGACAAGGAGGTGCTTTAAAAAGGAAAGCCGTGAATGGCACGTGTGGGCGCGGTGTGATCCAGATTCAGCAGCTTTTTTCGCATGTGACTTTCCCCGAGACTGTGCAGATGGGTTAATTTTATCAAGAATATGTACGCCGTAAAAACATTCCCAGTGAGACTGCAATTTGTGCTTCTAATTTTGCAGTGCACGATAAGTAATTGTCCTTTCACAACAGCAATGGCTTAGCATTAAGGGTTCTGTAGGTGGAGTCTGATATAAGCCTCCATATATGTAAAGCATTATGAGAAACAGATAATGATCTCATTAGCGCTATTTATAATTGCCATATCTAATATTTCCTTGAGCACACACTTGAGTATGATATCAGATAGGATATGAGGAACAATACCATTTCTCTGCGGCACACTGCACCAGCAAAGATTTATTAGCCTGTTGCTAAGTGGAGGCTCCCTTGGGCAGCCTGCAGACTAAAGGTTGGTATTCTACTGTATGCATACTAGCGCTTGCACACATTTGGATTGTTATTAAGAAGTAGAGTGCTGTAGGCTTACTGAAATTGGAAATAACTTTTAATAAGTGTGCTTAAGAACGGCTAAATATTATTGGCAGTTACCGAATTTCCTGTACAAATCTCTTTAAACTGCTATCTAAGGAGCGCTAAGGTGCTGTATTGTTTTTCTGGTGTGATTCTTTTGTTTTTTGTCCACATTAGCATTGTATCTGCTCTGTGTTTTGAGAAAAGGAACAGATGACAACACTATCTAGTGTGCAACAATGTATGCACCTGGTTGTTGGCTCATTTGTAGGATTTTGCAGTGCCTTGAGTGCTTACTTATGCCAGTATGTGGATGTTGTTTTGACAGTCTTCCCATCCTATAAACGTCAAATAACGCTAAAGTGTTTACATTAAAGGTATTTCTGCTTTATAGACTAACAAAATGTCTGCTCCAACCATTTCCACTTTTCCTCAAGGAATTTAATGATTGCTTACTCACTGGCTCTAATGTGCCTTTGGTTAGCAATCAAGCTATGCACTACAACCCATTGCAGGAGACGTAGACAAGTGCAGATCTTTCCGAATGACATAAAGATGTGATTTACAGTACTGATTAGAGGTGTGCAATTTCAAAACCTCACCTAAAACTATATAGGTTCAGTAGTATTTTAAAAATGTTGTCTAGTCTAATGTTATTCAGAAAGAGTGTGACCTTAGAAGTGGACGGTTATTGTGTGAGACTCAAGGCTGTAATGGTTTAGCATTCAAAATGTAGATTCAATAGCCATAAAAGGTTAAACTTCAAGGACTAGTGCACCTTTACAAAAAAGTCTAATTTTCTAGATAAAATATAAAAATCAATGAAGCAAATTAAATTTACTTGAGAAGCAAGACTGCTTAATATATTAAGGCTAGTTTTTAAAGAATGTATCTTTAAAACTGTATTTTTGTTGCACTGAACTGGCAGATTTTTTAAATGTTTTAGTATAGAAAACTTAACAACAACAAATATGGCAGGTGCATAAAGACAAAAATAAACTTAATACACTTGTTTTAAGAATTTTTAGATTATTTATATGAAAGCAATTCTCTGTGTGTGTGTGTGTGTGTGTGTGTGTGTATTGCCATTACCATATCTATATAATCTGTTATTTACATGGTCCATATATTTAAAAAAATGCTATGGTCCCATGGCATTGTGCAAAAAAAGAAAAAGAACAGCAATTTTTTTCACTACTCACATTGTGATATATTACCATGCTGCTTTTTGTAAGTGTAGTTTTCAAATATCACTGATCCCCGCAAAAGACCTGGTGTGCATTTTTTCTCAGTCTAAACACACAAGTGATAAAGGTTGTGTTAATTCTACTAAATTAATGGCATCTTTACAGGCAAGAGCTAGATGTGAACTTCAAATCAAGTTTCAACATTTCAATAATTCAGAATATTCTAATTAATACGCCAAACTGTTTCTAGCACTCCAGATCTGAAATAACTGAAAATTGCCTCAAATAGAGCAAAAATTTGTAATTGCTGCTATCCACTATCGGTTCCAAACCTATTGTTGATAGAAACTCTCAGCGCTTATTATATCTCCATTACATCCTCAGACAGCCATGCAGTGTCAATTAACTTTAACTAATGAATTAAATTAACTTCTGTGGTAGGGCTGACACTCCCCGCAAATCACAGCAATGATCGCAGATCATGCTGACAGCTTCATATGGGTCAACAGTCATCTAACAAGCTTGGCTTCGCCTTAAAAATCTAAGGGAGTTTATTAACCAGTGTTGGGGAAGTTACTTGGTGCCGTAGCTACTTAACTCGAGCTACAGTCAAGCTAAACATTTTTTTGTGCATGCACAATATGAAAAAAAACCCATTATATAACATTACTGAGGTTTTTTTTAGGAAGAGTGCTGCAATTTTGGAAAAAGCTACAATACAGAAAAATGTAGCTGAGTTCGGAACATTGCTACTTTAGTTAGTTACTCCCCAACACTGTTAACAACACCTAACAGCAAATCATTCAAGACAAACACCTTTGAATCTAGGCTGTATTCCATCTCTCACGTGTTTGGCAATTTTTCCCTTAGCTGTGAGCGTGGGAGAATGGAACATGTGCTTCAAGCCTTACCATGGTCTCTCACACAAACTTTTCCCAGAGGAAGGATTCCCCAGTTCACTCTTTAATATCAAAGCACATTTGCCAACATTGAAAAAGCATTTCAGAGTCACTTCAGAGGCCCTGTTGTAATTCTTTGAAGTGCCTGTGCACTGGAGGAGAAGTATGGAGCCAGCGTATAGTGTACTAATAGGGGAAGAGAGGATGAGATAAAAAAAAAAAACTAGATAGAATGAGAGCAGGTCAGTTAGACTTACAAAGGCATAAAAGAGAATTTCTAAGATTTTTCTGTCACCTTGTAAATAAGTGAGGTGAACCAAACTGTGCAAAACAGATTTGCTGAGATCAAGGCTTGAAAATAATTGCTTAAACTGCATCCACGTTTAAAGAAATGCACAGGATTTTTATGAAAGTACCATAACTGTGCATTTAGCGATCATTTAAAAATATGCAGTACTGTACATAAAAAGCAATATAAAGGCAGATTTTAATGCTATGTATAACTCAAAATAATAGATACATATGAAATGGCAGAGAAAATATATATTCAGCATGCTGGAGGAGGTGAAAACAAGTCAAGCAGTGAATCATGATGTTGCATGATAATGTGTAGGCATTAAAAAAATATGGAGTGTATATTTACACTAAGTGCAAATAGCCTGCCTTGTTGGCGTGCCATCAGTGCCGTAGATGGTAAAGTGCGTACTACAGTCTTTTTGACGTGATCGACCCGGGTTCGAATCCGCCTTTTACCGAACTTTTTTTCTTCCTTTTCAAATCTCATATCACATCAGAAAGGCATTTATTTTCAATAAAAATGAAGGAAACAATCAAAAAGTTGAAAATAAAGTATCGGGTAGGGGTAGGATAGACGAGGACTGTTTCCTGGGAGAGTAGCCTATAATGCCGGTGTTCCGGTGAATTCAGTTCCCCTGTTTCCCCTTCGGCACGCATGCTGACCCTATCTATCTATCGCTATCTGCACTTAGTGTAAGTAGCATATTGTTAAAAATACTGCTATTTTCACTTAGTGTAAATAGAATACATTGCTATTTGCACTTAGTGTAAATACTATCTATCGCTATTTGCACTTAGTGTAAATAGCGTCTATCGCTAAGAAGATATGCTATTTTCACTTAGTGTAAATAGCATCTATTGCTATTTGCACTTAGTGTAAATAGCTCTATCGCTATTTACACTTAGTGCAAATAGCCGCTGCCTTAAAAGTATGGCTAGATCAGTTTGCTGTATTTGTCACTCACCATTAAAGCAAAGTTTCTGTTCAAAAGAATCAGCAGCTCAAATATATGCACATGCATACTTAAAACACAGAAGCCTAATGGAATATTCCAGTATGTAAATTTTAACCCAATTAGGCAACAATTAAGGGAGTAATGATAACAGTGACTGTCAAAGTTGTGGGAAGTAACTTGTCCTCACATCGAGATCAGTGTCATACAAATTAAATCTGGTTTCAAGTAATTAATGACCTCAAGGTTACCCAAATAACAATTCATTCCGAGAACTTAAATATCCTGCGGTGACCGTTGCGGCTAGAGATTAAAAGGTCCACCTTTTGTCAGTATACGGTGTGTGCAGAACAATTTTAATCAACCCAACTCATTTTCTTTATCAGAGCTTGTCATTTCAGATGGGGGGAAAACGAAAACAGCACATTACATAGATAATTCTCTCTTGCTGGATCGGAGCTCTTCATTGGAATGCAGCTCCTTCATTCAGAGTGTTGAAAAGAGACATGTGGGAGCCAAAGCATATTTCTCTCGACCTTGGGAGCCCATAGCAACGTTTTAAATTCAAACTATAGAGAAGGAGAGAGAGGGAGCATGTGAGAAAAAGCAAGCGGGTTTTCAGTAAGATGCTGCAAAGGAAAGTTTAAGGAAAAGAACATAAGTGCTGCAATGCCCATACTGACACAGAAACATCTGACTGTATCGCCTTTCT
>NW_015653488.1:40726-72862 GCF_001515625.1 Sinocyclocheilus rhinocerous
CCATGTCGTGAAGACGCTGTGTGTTTCGTTGTGAAAGCGAAACTACTTTGTTTGGCCTTTCAAAAGAGGACACAACTAGAAATCATTGGTTAAGTTGTATTTACAACACTGTTCCAGAACAATTCAAACCAAATATTCTGATGTGTGCAACGCATTTTACGGAGGACGAGGACTGTTTCCTGGGAGAGTAGCCTATAATGCCGGTGTTCCGGTGAATTCAGTTCCCCTGTTTCCCCTTCGGCACGCATGCTGACCCTATCTATCTATCGCTATCTGCACTTAGTGTAAGTAGCATATTGTTAAAAATACTGCTATTTTCACTTAGTGTAAATAGAATACATTGCTATTTGCACTTAGTGTAAATACTATCTATCGCTATTTGCACTTAGTGTAAATAGCGTCTATCGCTAAGAAGATATGCTATTTTCACTTAGTGTAAATAGCATCTATTGCTATTTGCACGTAGTGTAAATAGCTCTATCGCTATTTACACTTAGTGCAAATAGCCGCTGCCTTAAAAGTATGGCTAGATCAGTTTGCTGTATTTGTCACTCACCATTAAAGCAAAGTTTCTGTTCAAAAGAATCAGCAGCTCAAATATATGCACATGCATACTTAAAACACAGAAGCCTAATGGAATATTCCAGTATGTAAATTTTAACCCAATTAGGCAACAATTAAGGGAGTAATGATAACAGTGACTGTCAAAGTTGTGGGAAGTAACTTGTCCTCACATCGAGATCAGTGTCATACAAATTAAATCTGGTTTCAAGTAATTAATGACCTCAAGGTTACCCAAATAACAATTCATTCCGAGAACTTAAATATCCTGCGGTGACCGTTGCGGCTAGAGATTAAAAGGTCCACCTTTTGTCAGTATACGGTGTGTGCAGAACAATTTTAATCAACCCAACTCATTTTCTTTATCAGAGCTTGTCATTTCAGATGGGGGGAAAACGAAAACAGCACATTACATAGATAATTCTCTCTTGCTGGATCGGAGCTCTTCATTGGAATGCAGCTCCTTCATTCAGAGTGTTGAAAAGAGACATGTGGGAGCCAAAGCATATTTCTCTCGACCTTGGGAGCCCATAGCAACGTTTTAAATTCAAACTATAGAGAAGGAGAGAGAGGGAGCATGTGAGAAAAAGCAAGCGGGTTTTCAGTAAGATGCTGCAAAGGAAAGTTTAAGGAAAAGAACATAAGTGCTGCAATGCCCATACTGACACAGAAACATCTGACTGTATCGCCTTTCTGTGGTGCTTACTCATACCTTTCTTCATATCTTTTGTTTTTCCAGGAAGGCTCACAGGTGGGTGAAGCTTTGTGTTTGCAGCACAAGACCCCGAACATCCTCCACTAGGAGACAGGGCGATTGAAAACCAAGAGGGAGCAAGGAACCAAAGACGTACGGTTAACCTTTAATCTCATCAAAGGACTCTAGAGGAAGTTCCTTGACAGGAGATAAAGCGGATTGACTCAGAACTGCTGCCTAAAGAGCCTGATGAGCATTCCATTCAATTACAAACCCATCGCTACGTGACATAACTATGAACTTTAAAAGATTGTGCCCTGTGAAAGGGTGCCTCCATTGACCCATCAACTCAGTTGTGACACATCTCAGATCTAAAAATAGACACGCTTTGGTTGAAACTGCCTTTGCTGCAATGTCTTCAGCCATGGGCAAAATGGTTGGATGGACCAACCGTTGCTGTCAAGGCTCAGCATTGGTTCTTCTCTACCTCTTTCTGACTGCTTTGGCTGCGAGGCCCAAAGGTCCAGGCCACACGCATCTAAACTCTATCCGGATTGATGGGGACATTTCATTGGGCGGCCTGTTTCCAGTTCATGCCCGGGGTCACGAGGGCAAACCCTGCGGTGAGCTGAAAAAGGAAAAGGGCATCCATCGTCTGGAAGCTATGCTCTTTGCTCTGGACCGCATCAATAATGACCATGAACTGCTCCCAAACATCACGCTGGGCGCCCGCATTCTGGACACATGCTCGCGAGACACTCATGCTCTGGAGCAGTCTCTCACTTTTGTCCAGGCGCTCATCGAAAAGGACGGCACGGATGTGAAGTGCCAAGGTGGAGGATCGCCCATCATTACCAAGCCAGAAAGGGTGGTGGGTGTCATTGGAGCGTCGTCCAGTTCCGTGTCTATAATGGTGGCTAATATCCTCCGTCTGTTTAAGGTAAACAGCATAATCATTATTCTATTTATTTATTTTTTGTGGATTTGGATTGAACTTGATCATGATGGATTTACTTGTCTGCTTCCAAGTTCAAACTGAATTTCCATGCTGGTCCAGGCTGGTTTTCTGCTGGCCTAGTGGGAGCAACAAAAATGCTGATGATTTTTTGGAGTTTAGAAATCTGTAGTATCTTAAGTAATTAAATGATGAAAAAAAAAAAGTGCTCTCAAACGATTAATCGCGATTAATCGCATCCAAAATAAAAGGTTGTTTACATAATATATGTGTGTGTACTGTGTATATTTATTATGTATATATAAATACACACACACACACACACAGTATATATTTACATGTATGATGTATGATGTGTGTGATTAATCGTGATTAATCGTTTGACAGCACAATAAAAAATGAAAATAGAAAGAAAGGGGAAAAACTATAAATTAAATCAAATTAATAAATTAAATAGAATAAAATAAAATGAAATTAAAATTTAATTTTAATTGAAAAAAAGACAAAAATATGACTAAAAGAAAACAAAACAACAACAAAAACATCTAAATGAACACTTTTGCAAACCTTTAGCTGTTGATGCTTATCTTCCTGATCATTAAGGTCTTACCGCTTTAACAAGTTAAGAAGCCTGGTTTGAACACCACTGGACCAGGTTTGCAAACAAAACATATGCTGGAGATGGCTTTGCTGGTCTTTGAAATAAATTTTATTTGAAATAAATACGCTGATGTGTGAGATTGGATTTTTGGATCTGTATCTTTCTTTCCCCTGTCGTTTGGTCTTCTCCTTTGGTAAACAGAGTGGATAGCAGTGTCACAGTAAATGTATAATTGACAAGAAAGCAATCTGGAGGTCCTTACATCCACTTAGCCATGACCAAACAAAGTCAGTAGCATTCCTCAACTCATTCTGTGCAAATTGCGAGGCTCCTATCTGATAATGTAAACATGGCCTTTTTCCAAACAAATGTTATCAGAATATTTACGGCATTAAATGGATGAAGACGAGCTAAAGAGATTTCCGAATTAGTATACAGCCCTTCCAGTCTTCAAGATCTGATTCTTTTCACCGTTATGTTCACATTGTTATGGAGGTGGGTAATTTTTCATCTTTATGAATGTTTCTTAAACGGCACACTTTCACACTTTGATGATCACCTCAGGGGGAGATTCTGAATATGCAAATAAAATAGTTTTGCACCCGTGATTCAGTTAACATGCAATACGGGACACAGATTGTAAATGTGGATTATGGGTTTGACATGATGTATTGTAGCATGTCTTATATATGTAATGCATGAATTGTTAATTGAATCTGTGAATTGTGAACATCAACCTGACAATAAGAATTAGTGTAGCTCAAGGCAAACCATTAAAGACACTCTTTAGGACCCTCCGCATGCATTTGTTGATGTACTTTCAACCTAAGAGATCAAATGCCTCTCCGTTTTACAGGGGACGGTGGTTATGTAGGAAAAAATTGTTTGCGTTTGGGGATCAGATTTGCATCTGTTCACAAAGCAGGTATATGAATAATGCAGGACTTCATGTTTAGCTCAGAATAGCACTGACCTGGCGTCAGCGAGGCCGATTCTCATTCATTCCTCAGCCAGGCTGCCCAGAGACAGATGCCCAACGTTTAATGGATATTTACCCTCTGAAATGCCGACTACATGGTGCCATTCATCAGCCAGAGAGTTGTGATCAAAGACAGATCGCAGGCGGAGGAAACTCAGCAGCGGCGCGTGGAGATGACAGGCCTCGAGCATGAGTGCTGATATAAGCGCATTTAAAGCTCACAGCTAAAACACTGGCGTTATTGAGAAAAAGAGGCAGCAGGTGCAGCGACAGGGCAACTGGGGAGTCCTCGCTGCGGGTGGAGCTCGTTTGCTCATAAATTCACTGAGCGCTTTTGTGCAAACCCTCTTATTAGAATCTTCAGATCAACAGTGCACTGATCTTTAGTTCAGAAGCACACCTCAGTTGTGGTTACTAAAGATGCACCTCACCGCACTGTCATGCACTCTACGCATAAATGCCTCGGTTCTTCCCAGTCATTCGCAATTTCCTCTACTCACGTAGAACATGTACTCGTTCCACCCAGAGCCATTTTACCGGAAGCCTGAAAGGTTTCGGTTGAAGCTGATGTAATCTTTTTATAATCCACTTAGATAATGGCTTCAGCTTTGACCATCAAAGTACAATGTATTAAAAAAAAGAGGGTAAGAGGTAAGACTGGTAAGACTGGTAAGAGGGATGTTTTCATATGACTGAAAAATGTTGGATTAGACTGAGACTCTTCGCTGACAAAAAAGCTCCATGGTATTATTACTGTGGTATTTTTTGGGCATGTACCATAGTAATATCATGGTCTTCTTTGAAGTACCAGAGTGTGTAATCATTCAGTACTGTGGTACATGAAGTCCCTTTAAGGCAAGTCAGTCCTCGGTCGGAATGTTAGGTAATGGAGGTAAGGCTCCAATCTACTTGAATAGGAAAAGACTAAAATTGCCGAAGTTGCTTGTCAAGATTGCAATAAAATCTGAAAACTATACAGTAATATCATAAAATTGTTTTCTTTAGCAGAACTTGCACTAAAAAGTATTTGTTGCGATATATATAAATTATTTGTAGGTATCGCAAACATGATATTGCAGCTCAATAATTGCATTTTTAATTGCATTTCCATTTTAAACACAATACAGCAAGTTACTTTTCCTATTTGTGCTCTACTAAAGAAATGATTCAGTGACTCTCTCATAAATAAATTCACTTGCTGTGTCTTATTTCAAAGGCCGTGCCCTCCAGAGATTGCATTTGTCGGCCGGATATGCCACCGAAGATGGTGTATTTTACAAAAACATCTATTACATTCCAAAGTGAGAAAGCAATTACAGTAATTACACCTCACAATGAACATCAGTGTATTTTATAACAGCTGCTTTTCTAAAAAATGAGACAGCCTCAATGACGTATGCAGTGTTTCTGGACAAATTAGTGTTTTGAAAGAATAGATTGAATGAATGAGTCAATGACTCATAATGCAGTCACTTGTTGCCACCTACTGGTGTAAATATGTTAAAAAATAAATCAAAGAGTTATATAAACTTGCAGTGCTGTTAGACTGTGAAACCACTTTAAAACTTGATTAGCCAATTTAAGGACCAGAACTAACTGTTGTATAAAATGGGATAAATAGACATTAATTAGATTCATACTAAACATACTATAAAGTAATTTTCTATCATTTTTAATCAGACATTTTAATATAGTACCAATGAACGTGTTCCAATAGTGAGGGGATAGGAAAATCCAACACAACAACGGCTCCTCCTTATACTTTCTCTGTTTTAAAGCACCATGGAATAATCATCTAATACCATCACAGTACTGCCTCAGTACTCGTGCGAAAGGTGCCTGTATGCATTACAGAGCAGAAAACTGTAAATATCTGCCGCATCTGCTCAAAGAACTGATGTATGCTTACCCAAGGCAGTAAAATAATTTGTGCATCAGCAAAAAGCATTTTTTGCTCCAGACAGTCTCACTGAATTTAACATGCTTTCTGACCAGATGCAGCTATTGGCCTTTTGCTTGCGTTTCGCTAGTTTTCAATTATGGAATCCGAAGCACTGAGAAACAGGAAAAGTGCATACTTGCATACGCAAATGCACATGCATACACACACGCAACCGTCACCCACTACCTCAAACATGCACACACGCAAACACCAGGGAGAAAGAAAACTGCATACTCTTGCAAGAACACCCTGCTCAAGATGGAAGGTCTGCCACCTGCATGCAGTTTAGGGGGTTAACAAAAAGCACTTTCCCTAGCATAGATTTGGCAGTCCTGAGCTTTTCATGATTAATATTTCACATCAGCATTACATAACAGCAGCTAGAAGCAGCAAATTAACCTTCCTCAACATCTATGTATTGAAAAATCCGACAGCACATTCAGAGTATAGGCTGGAGTCAGAAAGAAAAAGCAACTCTTGTTTGGAGTTATGTGAAATTTGCCAGCATCATTTATCTAACAAGAGAGTTGCGGCATCAAACTCACAGCTGTCATAAACGTTACAGCCACATCCTCTTGCCTTCTCTTATTGTTAATATAAAATGGAAGCTTGTTTTGAATTAATCACTGTTTTTTCTGTGCCAAAAAGACTTGAAATGAAACTATCCAAAGCATTTTGGATTTGTGAAATGTTTACCAGCACTGATAATGTTCTAGCTATTACCGAGTCTCTTACCTTCATGGCTATAAAGCAAAACTACCCCACTATCTTAGTAATAATGCAAACAGTCTGTTAAAAATTTATGTTATGGCAGACCATCAGAATTGCTATTATGGGTCATAGAACTGCCCTGGGTTCACAGCTATGCTATTAAACAATGGCTGACTATTTTATTTTAGTGATAAAATTGTCAAAATGTATGTACATCATTGACTCAAAACATGACAACACTATAGTCATTCATCCCTATTTTTTTTTTGAGTGTTAAAGTCAACATAAAAAAAAGAAATCTAAATTTACCCCCATCTACTTTCCTAATACATGTTCCTGATCTTATTGTGCACTGTTCCAAAAAAAAAAAAAATCGCTTATAACTTGTCATTTCCCTACCAACAATGTCTAAGACCACTTTTCACGATCCATGGATGATGTCCAACGGATAAATTCTGACCCCACCCAACATTTTTTTCTCATTGAACATCCCCTTTAACTCACAGATGCATCAGAATGGTTTGCAAAATGACATTTTATGTTGACATTAACAGAAGATCTTTATTTTCAATCCAAAAAAGGTCAGTGGTTTCGAAACATTTTCAGGGTGATAATTAGATTTAATTAATTACAATAATCATTGCCTGCTTGCATTGAGTTTTGTATTCACGTACATCACTGATCAATATTGTTGTGCTTTCAGCAGGCTTGTGAATGTTTATGCCACACGGTTTGTAGCTGCGCCTGTAACTTAGCTATTAAATTGGAGGGCGATGTAATTGTCTGAGTTTTTACACCTCTATTTTAAACCCCCATTCCTGCCCAGACAGTCGATTCATGATATAAACTCTCTCAATGGTTGTTTTGTCTGTCTGGATGTTTGATTGTTTTAGCGCCAGTGAGTTATAAAGAGTTTCAGAGAGCCAGGGAAGGGTCGCTATAACACTTGTTAACACTCACTCTTAAATCTACTTTCCTAATACATGTTCCTGATCTTATTGTGCACTGTTCCAAAAAAAAAAAAAATCGCTTATAACTTGTCATTTCCCTACCAACAATGTCTAAGACCACTTTTCACGATCCATGGATGATGTCCAACGGATAAATTCTGACCCCACCCAACATTTTTTTCTCATTGAACATCCCCTTTAACTCACAGATGCATCAGAATGGTTTGCAAAATGACATTTTATGTTGACATTAACAGAAGATCTTTATTTTCAATCCAAAAAAGGTCAGTGGTTTCGAAACATTTTCAGGGTGATAATTAGATTTAATTAATTACAATAATCATTGCCTGCTTGCATTGAGTTTTGTATTCACGTACATCACTGATCAATATTGTTGTGCTTTCAGCAGGCTTGTGAATGTTTATGCCACACGGTTTGTAGCTGCGCCTGTAACTTAGCTATTAAATTGGAGGGCGATGTAATTGTCTGAGTTTTTACACCTCTATTTTAAACCCCCATTCCCGCCCAGACACTTTGAGGAGGACAGTCGATTCATGATATAAACTCTCTCAATGGTTGTTTTGTCTGTCTGGATGTTTGATTGTTTTAGCGCCAGTGAGTTATAAAGAGTTTCAGAGAGCCAGGGAAGGGTCGCTATAACAATTGTTAACACTCACTCTTAAATTGGCCTGTTTACACTGCTGTCTCACTGTCTGTTTCCACTCAAATGTCTGACATATTGCTCTATTTTCCTCCATCTTATCGTTTCTTTGTCTTCCTAAGTCTTGCTGCCCAGGATTCTGACCTGACTGCTCTCACCAAGTAACTTCAAAAATCACTGCTGATGGCTATATTTGAAGTGATGTTGGAAGAGAAAGCAAAAAGAGCAGTTTTCGAAGCGAAAGTGAGAAAAGCAATTAGATGTTCCAGCACGGTTCACCTATTTGTTTCAATGAGGAAATCTTTCAGCATTTAAACCCTAAAGGTGAAGCGAGTGATTTCTTTGGCGACAGGATGGAACTGTTTTTCAACAAGTTCTTGAACACTCCCCCTGCCTGCTATTGGTTAAATAAGCAGATAGCCACGCCATAATCTTAACCAATTAAACTAGTGTTGCTGGGCGGTTGAGATGCTCAGTTTAACAGGACAATGTTTTTATAGCATCACAGTATTTACACTTTTTTTTCCCCAGGGGAAATCAACCTATTAAAGGTATACATCTAGGTGTCTTGGTTTATATTAGGCTGGGAAGATGAATGAAAGTATTTTTAACATAAAATAAATAAATAAAAAATTACACACTTTATCTTTAAGTTTGCAATCCAATGCAATTCTTAATTCATGTTCAGAGAGGCACTGCACTGCTGTGTATTTATGGAAAATTAATTTCTATTTACTCAAATCGCATGTGCAAAGCTACATAGTCTATTGCTTATCAGTCACTCAGTGGTGTTACAGATTTTCTAGCACATTTCACGAGAGAACAGATGCAAGCACACACAATGTTGACATTTAAAATGAATCATTGAATTTACCTCAGACAATGGCAATTGCTGCTAGGCCTATATACCAGGAAAATTGCAATTGATCCACATTGTTATCTGAAGCATTGAAGCTTTTCATAAAATTCCTGGTTTATGGTGAGCTTTTTTCAACATAGTAGGTCTCAGGGACTAATATTAACAAGCTTTATTATCCTCCATATCTTTTTAATTATTTGTTTAGAGTGCTGTAAATTGAATCATTTACATGACAATGTGTGATATATGAACTTTCACAGATTAAAAAATTCAAATGCTTTCAACAGGCCTCCATTTACTTTCATTTGCTTTCTTTTCAGTATAGGTTATGGCAAATAAATAGTCTCACTTCCTGTGTGACAGATGGGGCTTTTACCCGTCGGCAGAAAAATACCACACTGGGTCTCTTTGATTTCTGAAGCAAACTTGCCATCATTTGAGTAGCTTGCTTAGAAGTTCAATTTGACATTGCCTTCCATCTCAAAGAGGGCTACATCGTAATTGCTCTCCGTCTAAGAGCGCCTCCATTTTTCAATTACACCTACCCAGCATGTGATCATGTTTCTACCACCTCACAAACTAATACTCTATTGCAAGGGATTGGAGTGACAAATTTAACATAATTTTCTATTCACAGGTTCCCACCGGTTTCTCGTCTGAAGGTTTTTGAATTAATGTGTAAGGTATTAGAAATGTTTGAGTTAGCCCCACTCCGACCATTGAAGGAGCCACTGGTACCATATTCTGTACACTGACCATATGTTATTTAAAGACACAGTTCATCCAAAAATTTAAATTGTCATTATTTACTTACCCTTATATCATTACAAAGCAATATGATGTTTTTTTTTTTCATGGATTACTATAGAAGAATTTATCGTTATTTGAACTCAAAAACTAATTAGAATTGTTCTTTTGAACCGAGTCCGCTCAACGAACTAGATTTGGTTCAGAAACAGGACTGAACTTTTCACTCAAAAATTGGACTGATTCGCTCACAAATCAATTTACAGATTCAGTCTGATTCAGAGTTCTCAAAAAGAGTTAAAATCAATGTTTTTTGTGAGGCTGACATCAAGCTTAATTCAAAGTAGCTGCTAATGGATTACTCTTATGGTGCTTTTTTGGTGCTAAACAGCCTTGGCGTTATATGGATCATACCTGTGCACAGATGCTTCAAAATGTCGAATAGTTTACTTTCAGAAGAATAGAGGTCATACGAGTTTGGAACAATATGGGGTAAGTAAATAATGTTACTTTTTTCAGAATAATTCTGTATAAAGGGCCGTATAAAGGTATTTTCACAAAGGACGATAACTATAATGACTACTAAAGTTCTAATTCTATGAGAATCGTTACGTCACAGCTATTACGATAACGATGCAGAAGAACAGTTTACATACAGTATTCGAGTCACTTCTGTATGAACAAGTAGCTGATGTCAGTCATCTTTTATGTTCTCCCCATAGCTGTGAATATCACCTGTAATCATAGTAACAGTAACTGAAATAAATATCATATATGGCAATGTAAATATTACTGGAAAGTTACACCTGACGTGTCATGAGTGATTTGCACGTTAATGAACCAACAGCAGTTTGAGATGGAATTCTCAAAGTCATGCCACAAAACTAAGGAGATTAGCGTCGGTGGAAGACAGTGACTGGATTGTAAATTTTCAGGTGACACATCACAGCCCATTTTGTTATCTTTGTATGTTACCAGAACCACACATAAAAACGCAACATGGCTGTCTTTGTATATATGTCGCACTGTATGACTCACGGTTCTTTTCACACAGCAGGTGTTCGTCAAATGTACGGTTATGAATCCAGAAAATTGCAAATGTGAGTTCAGTTATTGAACACGGTTGTCAGTTTCCATAAACAGCCAGACCGGTTATGAATATAACTGCGTTAAGAGCTCAAATATATGTCTGAGAACCGTATTCTGCTGCTATGTGAACATCTCAAAATTGTCACAGTGCTCTTATTTGCCAAGGTACTGAAGTATGCAGTAAGAAAAAAATTTATATCTGAGATTTCAATATGAACCCACAATATTTCTTATTAAATTATTAAATTAATCTGAGAACAAATGATCTGAGCCATGTCAATTTGTGTAGCTCTGTACATTCACTATGTTGTGCCATTTTATTTTTTCATAGTAGAATCATCTAAAATGAAAGAGCAGCTTCTGAGTAATACTTTTTTTGACTTTGTAGTCTGTAACATTTTGATGTATAGAGGCAAACCTGCAATAGCAGTCTACTTGTAGAATTCATGAAATATGAAATGCATGAGGAAGAATGAACGTATGAGCTACATTTTCCACAATGCTGCAATACTGAAGCAGGTTGCTCTGCTTTGCTTGACGGTTTTGCACACAGTCCAATTTTTTTTCCCCAAGTCTCCAGTGCATCCTTTTAAAAGTGAATTAGTGCAAATCTGCCTGGGGTGATATAGCTAATTCAAGGTCTGAATCATGTCTTCTTAAAACAAAACAGACTGATCTGCCCGTAGTCCCTGTCATGTTGAATGAACACAGAAAGTGTTCATGTTGTTTGGTAGGGAGCACATCAAGTGTGATTGCATGTAATGGCAGTCGGCTACCTCTTTTCTTCCGAATGTTGTGCGCGCTGTGTTTTTTCCCTTTGCTCTTTTCTTGCATGGTACATTGCACATATTTCTTTTTGCTGGTTTCTATATTAACACTGGCTCAGCGTGCAATGTGTAGCCCCTATAGCTACATGCCCTAATGGACTTCTTATTGGGAATAACAGTGTACAATCAGAATTGAAATGATGCCTGGATGTGTGGTCCTGTCTGTTTGCTAGTGGCTGGCACTAAACTTGGGAAAACTCATTGGAGTGCCCTTCCCTTTAAGGATTTCTCCAGTATAATTGTCACGCCGGTGAAGCAGCTCGAAGATTGACTTCGACTTCCATTCCACCTCGCTTGTCAAGGTGGTTGTTTCCCTCAAAGCATACTGGCCCTCCCCCCATCCTATTACTTTGTGCTTTTTCCTTCACTGTGTGGCACAAACAATATCACAAAGGCTAGAGGCTTACGGTCCTGTCTATACCTGATATCAAATCATTTCCTTCATCTTTGAGATACCTACATCCAATCAAAATTCAATACAACCACAGAACCTATTTCAAAAATTTTTTTTTGATGTACATATGATTAGAATATGATTGGAACAGATTGTGGCAGCATATTTACCTGCATCATGATTGGATATTACCACATCACCAGTGCAGTTTGAATTGGATATTGCACTAGGAATCACAAAATTGATGTGAATCTACAAAATATTTACTGTGGGGTCGAAAGGAAAATGCTTCTATTTTGTATTTTTCTAATTATTTAATACAGTATTTATATTATATTGTATTTATACAATTTTAAAAATATTTTTGAAATATATTTCTTATGCTCACCATGGCTATTTTTTTAATATCAAAACACAGTTAAAAACAGTAATATTACAAATATTATTACAATTTAAAATAACTGTTTTCTATACACATATTAAAATGTAATGAATAAATTAAAAGGAATAAATAAATATTTATTTATTTCTAATTGTTTAGTTTTGTTTTATCAGCATAACAATTGAAAGTTTTAATCCTGTTATTTTTTTCTTCTTTTTGTTTTAATTGACCTAGAAAAATCTAAAATGTTTTCCTTTTTTCCTTTTGCTTTTTTCCTTTCAATTCTAAATCTTTGTTCGTTTCCAGATCTACCATATTTTCAGTGTGCTTTCTGACTTTTGGACTTCACTGCAGAGCTGTTGTCAGAAATGTTGAGAATGAAGATTGGCCTATGATGTAGTCTCATTGGACCCAGAGAGAGAAGAGGGGCCCCACACATACACTTTTCATCTCGGACCCCTGCCCTGCTGTATATAATAATGTGAGCATTCTGCTAGAACAGAAGCCTCAGACTTCACATTCAGATTACGCTACATTTTGTCTTGACAGGGCAGCAAATCATCTACCATGACAAGATCAAAGAGAGTTAATATCAGTGCAAGATGTGAACAAAACCTTTTAAGACAGAGAAAATGAAAGAGAAAATCTTTAACCGAAAATAGAATGAGCGTGTGATGCATTCCCCAGTTGCTGAAAAGTACAGGCATCACTGCTTACAAAGAGACTTGGCTTTAAGCAATTCATTCAAATTTCAGTTGAAGTAGCAAACCTTTAAATTGTGCGGCTCACCAGCCCTTTCCACTCTTCATTGCAAAAAATATCTGGCATTCTGTAAAAATAAATAAATAAACAGATAATACAAAGCAGAAAAATGAAAAATCAATTCATTATTTCTCTAGTGGGTCTCACTGTCTTCCTTCCTTATTGTTGGACGAGTGGACAAGTTATTCTTTAGATGCAAATATTCAGGCTCACACAGGTGATGCTAATAGTGTTAAAGGCCAGCGAACAACCCCAGAAATGCCAAAGTCATAGATCACCGCAAAGTACCAAAGGTTTCCCAGCAGGCTTCACGCTGATATATGTGTGCTTAATTCCTGACAATACAATTTGATTGCAAGCATCGCTCTCATTGATTTTGTTTGTTCATTTGTTAGTTTTTTGCATGTCAGCACTCATTTTCAAAACACGTCAACCTTTATCAGCGCAGACATTTCTCTGAGCTGCTTGGTATTGTTTGCTCACAGGATTGTCTTGGTCTACTAACAGCGCACATTGCAGAGGATAGACAACGGCGTACACTCGCCATGATTGAGCTGATAGACTATGGCGCCCGATGAATTTGTCTTTGCTTAAAGAGTCTCTGCAAATGGTTTACATGCTCCTCATTAAAGTCTTAGCTTTCTTCCTGAGCGCGAACTTGAGAAGTAAAGCTTAGAACTGGGGAGCCATATCTGTATTGATTTAACACCTCATTGGGGGAATGACAGCTGAATCAAGATTAACGCTCCTGTTCAATATCTGCGTGGTGTGCCCATTCCTCTTCAACCCCATTAGTTGAGGGGTGATGGCCAAGCTGGCCAACAAATCTGTTTACACTGTCAAGCGCACTCAATAGCAAATGCACCAGCCGGAATGGGCCGCCTTATGAAAGCTTTTCATTTTCTCACTGCGGCGACGTTGATGGATAACCTCCATGCTGGGGTGTTTCTTTTTCACTATGCTCTATTGTGTGTGTATAGCCATACGTCAGAGTATTTGTGTTACTGCACATTGGTTAATGGTCTGCTATAGTGATGGGACCAAATGGAGCTGTGCAGGAAAGCGCTGGCAGAACTGCATAGGGATGTCAGAAGTAGTGGTACTACAGTAAAAAATGTACAGATGCCAGTCTTTCTACAGACTCAGTGACAGACTGACAAGCGGCTGCTTTCTAATGCTTATATGCGTCTTCACGTGCATTCAAGGTAATGTAGCTGTTTGCATGTATGGTCAAACGCACTATTTGAAACTACTTGGCAGTGTATTAATATAAGTATAGTTGGTTTTTCTTAAGTGGACATAAACAGGGGGAGAAAAAAATTAGGTGAAAAGCTCCATGTATTAGGCTTGCGGTGTAAATGTAGCGCACTCTCTGCTCAATTTGGAATAAGGGAAATAATGAAAGTATTTTGTCTTAATCGGTATTTTGTCCTGTTTTCCTTTAAAAAAAATTCTAAAATTCTAAAGAATTTTATTGACTAAATACTTTTTGAAAACATATCTTGAATGCTGTTTATTGGCATTTTTTTGTTTTAAGTATAAAGCTAACAAAATTTCATGAGGCATATGCAACATAAGAATAAACAGGATTCACAATATATTCTCATTAAAAATATATGTACAGTATATACAGTATGTGTGTGTGTGTACTTGTTTATGCTACATTGTGGGGACCAAATTTGCCCATTCCTCTTCAACCCCATTAGTTGAGGGGTGATGGCCAAGCTGGCCAACAAATCTGTTTACACTGTCAAGCGCACTCAATAGCAAATGCACCAGCCGGAATGGGCCGCCTTATGAAAGCTTTTCATTTTCTCACTGCGGCGACGTTGATGGATAACCTCCATGCTGGGGTGTTTCTTTTTCACTATGCTCTATTGTGTGTGTATAGCCATACGTCAGAGTATTTGTGTTACTGCACATTGGTTAATGGTCTGCTATAGTGATGGGGCCAAATGGAGCTGTGCAGGAAAGCACTGGCAGAACTGCGAAGGGATGTCAGAAGTACCGGTACTACAGTAAAAAATGTACCGATGCCAGTCTTTCTACAGACTCAGTGACAGACTGACAAGCGGCTGCTTTCTAATGCTTATATGCGTCTTCACGTGCATTCAAGGTAATGTAGCTGTTTGCATGTATGGTCAAACGCACTATTTGAAACTACTTGGCAGTGTATTAATATAAGTATAGTTGGTTTTTCTTAAGTGGACATAAACAGGGGGAGAAAAAAATTAGGTGAAAAGCTCCATGTATTAGGCTTGCGGTGTAAATGTAGCGCACTCTCTGCTCAATTTGGAATAAGGGAAATAATGAAAGTATTTTGTCTTAATCGGTATTTTGTCCTGTTTTCCTTTAAAAAAAATTCTAAAATTCTAAAGAATTTTATTGACTAAATACTTTTTGAAAACATATCTTGAATGCTGTTTATTGGCATTTTTTTGTTTTAAGTATAAAGCTAACAAAATTTCATGAGGCATATGCAACATAAGAATAAACAGGATTCACAATATATTCTCATTAAAAATATATGTACAGTATATACAGTATGTGTGTGTGTGTACTTGTTTATGCTACATTGTGGGGACCAAATTTCCCCACAAGGATAATAAAACCTGACATTTTTGACAATGCAAACAGGTTTTCTGTAAGGGGTAGGGTTATGGTTGGGATAGGGGATAGAAAATATTGTTTGGTCAGTATAAAAGTAATAGAAGTCTATGGAAAGTCCCCACAATACACAGAAACAAACGTGTGTGTGTGTGTATATATATATATATATATAGTTTAATTTTTATTGGAAAACAAAACTAAATATATGAAGAAATTCATGTTTCAGAAATTCTGTTTATATTAATGTTGACCTCATAAATAAATAAATTACACAGATGTTCAAAAGCACATCAATTGCTATTACATTTTGCTGTGGGATTGGACTTTATATTGATTTTTATGACATTAGTATTGACAACTGAAATTATTCCATTGTGACAACCCTAGAAGTGAAATGCTATTGAAATCTGGATGATTTGAAAGTCCTAAGGTAACAGGTTTTGATTCAGTTCAGTTCAATACATGTGCCACTTGTGTGAGATGATGCAGCCGTGTTCTCTCGAAGCCTTCATTTTCTCCTTTTCTTTGAATCTGGCCTCATCTGAACTTAAAACCTTCATCAAAGTCTTTTCTTCGGAGGTTGTTGGAGGTCAGCAAATAGGGTGGTATTGGTATTATTATAGAGACTTTCTCCACAGCCTTTGTTTCTGTCAACAAGGGACTTTAGAGACTGCACTCTTTGCCTCGCACTCTCCCTCTCTCCAATCTCTTTGGAGATAAATGACCAAGGGTAAAGTTGAGGGCTTATCTCTGTATTCCTTTCTTCACAGCTTCCGTCCATCTATTTGAGTGTGCTGCTAAATTAAGACCGTTTCCACACTGGGCACTCGCAGCCATGTTGTTTTATCCCATACATGTTATTCTGTTTTTAAAGAGCATGTTTTTTTAGCATTACTTGATGCAAAAAAACAAAAAAACACACACACGTCACCACTTCATCACGTCATGCAGCCATTACAGCAGATTGACATAAAGAGGAAAACTAAAAGAAAAGCTCCAAAAAATCTGGTATTTGTGTGCTCAGGAGAAAATCAAAACTCGCAAACCATCAACCATGCAGTCAGACCATGAGAGAGGAAACAACTGTGTGTTATTGCTTTTATGTAGAGTGCCTCTTAAAGGTGCTCCCTGAGCTGGAAGAGTTCATTTACTAGATAGATCTTGACAATGGACTTTTGTTTTTGAGCATTAGCGTGCTCTACTACAAAGCAGTAAAACCCTAATAACGTCCAAAAAGGGACTCGGGCACTGATTCACTCTAAGCATTACCTGTCTCCTCATCTCAGTGCCAGACACTTACCCAACTGAGAGCCAGATCAGTGGAGCTTTCAAACTGGACACACTGACCAGAGAACTTACAGGGGTGCCGTAATGAGAAATCTAACAATGAGAGCAGTTTTCTTGCTTTTGAGTAAATGGATGACCCAATAATGTCATTTATCCATGAGAACAAGCGTTCGTGCACTTGCGCGTGCTTACAAAGGGCTTACAATGACTTACAAAGATACATAACAGCTACAAGTGTATGCACTACTTGCTTTATGCAAGCACTATATATACCCCCCAAAATTTCACAAATCCCGTTTTCAGGGGAGCCCATGGCTTATTAAGGGGAGCCGAGCTCCCCATAGCTCCCCCGTAGTTCGCACCCTGGATGTGTGTGTGTGTAATGTATACCGCTCACTATACCGGGAAATTCAGTTACTATTAAATAGGTCACAGCCTCCGTATAGTATGCTGTTTCATGCGATAATGGGCAGAGTGTGTTATTTAAGTGAGTTAGAAAGAGTACAGATAGTAGATGCCAAACAGACCACTCCATCTCAGATGCGGTGCACATGATGGAGTTACAACGATCCACCGTGTCAAGAGAATTCTGGGAACATGCTTTTTCTGAAAAGAAAGACACCTGTTGCAGTGAACATGATGCACCTCATAAGCACCCTAAAATACATCATGATTGTGCAATGTTCACAATGTTATTAGAGTTTCAGTACCTCAAGTCCTTTTCAAAAACTCATTGCTGTTGCTACATCATCGTTCTCTGCACCTCACATAGGCAAGGGGAAATCGAATTAGACATCAATTGGAAATTGTTCAGAGTATTGGACGTGCTGTAATGGTTTGTGCTGTTTTTAAGTTGTGATTTTCTAAGATCACCGGCGTCTTTGGTTTATTTTACTGTCCATCGCTCTCTCAACTTGGCAAAGCCAAATGCTTCTGTGATCGACGAAACATAGTTTTAGAAGAATTTATCTAATTTCAGAATGCAATATCCTTGTTTGTAGGATGTGAACTCTGTGGAACATCTTTGGGATGTCATTGAACGGTTGGTTCAATCTATGAATCAACCAACAGGAAATGGGATGCATTTATGGTCATTAAAGCTGCATCGGATCCAATACTTGCAGCATGCTTCTGACATCTCATAGGCTCTGTACTGCGATTTATAACGGCAGCTATTGAGGCTATTGATGTTTATTGGCTTGAGATTTTATGTAGTTCCTAATGAAACTGCAACCTGCCAGTCACAACACTCATTGTCCAAAAACATCAGCTTCATTGCTTCCAGCGATTATTCCAACATGAATCCTTCACCTTAATCCTTCACCCCCTGTGAGGAAGTTCTCTTTTTCACATTCCTTATGTGAATTGTATGAACGTTTTGCATTTAGCATTTTATTTCTGTAGCATGTGATTCCAGACCTATGTTGTGCTACAAAAAGACAACACAAGAGTATAATGAGCAATGTGTAAATCATGGTCATACATCACATCGGTCTTTTAAGGTCCCAAACCGTAAGAATGAAATGTCGTCATAATGTAATGGTAACGGTAATGGTAAAATAATGTAACGGATCATTAGTTAATACAGGTGCATCTCAATAAATTAGAATGTCGTGGAAAAGTTAATTTATTTCAGTAATTCAACTCAAATTGTGAAACTCGTGTATTAAATAAATTCAATGCACACAGACTGAAGTAGTTTAAGTCTTTGGTTCTTTTAATTGTGATGATTTTGCTATTGAGTGCGATATGGGTAAGGTTAAGGACAGGTTTGTGGTATGGGTAGGTTTAAGGGTTAATTAATGGATCAGACGTGTACAGGGGTCAATTTGATTACTATAAAGGAACACGATTCAATCTGTTTATATAGCATTGTTTTGATAAATGATAAATTAAGTATTTTCTTGAAAATTAGTTCCCCCCTCCCCTCCTCCTGTTGATGTATGATTCAAGGAATATTCTGTTTAATGATTCACATAAATGATTAATAAATGATTTGTAAAGAAATAGGGTAAATTCTGGCCATTTGGGACACTTTCTGCCATCAAAATGACTGCTCATTTGAAAGTACTAATGATTAGTAAATGTTTATAAACATTTACAATTGATGAATAGTTTCCATAAAAGCCATAATCACATATTATGTTGGTGCAGTCTTCATAGCAGAGTCTGAGGATGCAAAACAGAGAGATATTGATTCCAGCTGGCCTCAGTCATGTCTGATTTAATACTTTGCTGTTAGGCATATGGTCCATTGAACTATATAATAGCAGCATTGCAGGTGGGCAGCGAGGGTAAATTATGAGTGTAGTTTCTCATTGCTTCAAAACTTGGAATAAGGAAGAAGGCAGTGGCATTATATGAGACATGCTTTATGTACGCCCCAAATCAGCTGAATAAATAAGAGTAAATAATACTGTGATGTCCAAAAGTCTGGGACTGCATCGGAAATCTGGAATCTAATTTAGACATGGAAATAAACATGGTTTATGAGTTGGAAAATAGTAAAACAAAAAAGTTATGTAAGAATAATAAGACATATTTAAGATTCTGTACTAGTTACTAAATAATAAGAAAGTTCCTTCCCCATTTTATTTGCATTATTAATAAATAATGTTGGATTTCATGGATCATCAAGTTTTGTTAGCTGAAGTGATTATAGAATTTTAATAAAATTTGTGTATTATATATATATATATATATATATATATATATTAAAATATAAAATGTATGTTTATTTTCAACAGTTATGCTAACAACAATAAAAAGACATATATGCCAGTAAAACAGCGAATCAGCTGATGGACAAATTTTGTGCTCGAGAAACATTTCTTTTATTATCAATGTATATAATATAATATAATATATCACAAAACTTCTTAGACTTTTGGACCTACAGTATTTGTGTTAGTTATCAAATCAAAACCTTCCTATTAAACTACTGAATCCAAAATATCATAGATCCAAGATTATGTGGCATGTTAAGTCACATGTTAACCAAGCTTGGTTTCTTTATTAATGTATCAGCTTCCATGAGCTATAAAGTCTGCTTAAATGGACAGTTGTTACATTATTGCATTTCACTACTCTAATGCAATAGATACCTCAATCTAAGACTGCGCTTCCTCAAATTTATGGGTCTAGTGTAATGGCATACAATGGAATGCACAATAGAGTGCATTCCCTCCAGGCTGTTGCTTTTTTTGTGTTGTTTTAATTATTCATATTCCCTCTGATATATGTTAACATAAAAGGTTAACAAAAAACAAACTGATTAATCACAGGGCTTTTACAGTAAGAAAAGACATTAGGACAAAAGTGTGATATTGCGTTTTTGTTGTTGTTGTTTTTACATCAGATCAAAATCATGAGTCATGTTGAAGCTGCTTTTTGTAAATGAAACATTTTAGCATTAGACCATCAGCTTGCAACAAGTTAATTATGGTTAGCATTTTTCTGTCTTTTTCCCCTATGGTTTACCACAACACATTTTGATGAGCTTAAATATTTAGCTTTGTCTGGATGGTTTTGTTTCTCTTTTGCGGATATTCAGCATTTTCCATATGCATCATTGAACCAAGGGCACCTTCATTCTGTGGCGAGGTGGACGTTAGAAATGCATTTAGGGTAAATGAGACACTGAAATGCATGGATCGATTGCACTTGGAGACGGTTTCTGAGCTGCTCACTCTTTAGGCCAATGGCTCAGAAGGATGAGGTTGCTGTGCACAAGACAGAGCCTTAATGGATCTGAGAGTGGGCGTGTGGAGAACTGAATTCAGATTTAACCGAAAAGAGGACTACATAACCCAGAAACAGATGCTGAAGCACAGATAACATTGTTTTCCAAAAATTCCCGCTTGTATGATATTCTTACGCTTCTCCTGCTCTTTGAAATAAAGCAGCATTTCAACACTAAATCAATATTTTCCACCCCAAACTTCATCACTCATAAAACCAGCTTAGGTGCTAGAAGGTGAGCTAAGCCATCTGTGAGCCTAGGTGAAATTTAATCAGAACAAATACAAAATTTCAGTCCTAATGCTCTGACCAGACCGATTGTGTGATATGGTTGTCTGATTAGCTCATAATGAATAATAATAATAATAATAATGATAATAATAATAATAATAATAATAATACCTGTCTTAGAGGAATAGTTCATGTTCTTTGAAATATCTTCTTTTGTGTTCTACAGAAGAAAGAAAGTTATTTTTGGGTGAATTATCCCTTTAATATATTTTATAAATTTTTCAAGATATCACTGGAAATGGAATATTAATTTATTATTTACTTGTAAGTAATCATGTGATTACATTAATATTGATATTAAGTCATGATTACATAATATGAATTATTTATATCAGTTAGTTTTCTGTGCTTTGATTTGTGACATATTCCAATTTATTTTGATTGTAATATACTGTATGTAACTGACAGTTTATTAAAATATAATCCACGTTTTTCTTGATTTCTTCTTTTGCAGTTGCATAAAAAATAAGTATCAGTAAGTAGTAGCAATGGATTTGATAAATTATGTTTTTTTATATATTACTTCGTTTCTTTCACTGTGCAACATTACACGTCCTGTTTGAAAATTAAACGAATGAATATGTATAATTTTTTTAAACAAGTTTACACCCTCATTTCATCTAACCTGAATTTGCATCAGAGAACTTTAGATTTTTATTTCCATCCTTCTATATTCCAACTTCTTCATTTTCTTACTGTTGTATTAATAATAAAGTTCAAATTTATTAAGTACCTGAACTGACCAAAGCGTATTTCTGTCATAAGTACAACAAAGGTGTATTATTTATTTTACGCTTAAACACGGCATTTTAGGAATAACCCCTGTATATTATGTGTAGTATACAGTATATATGGTGAAATATTGTTGGACTTTATGGTCATAACAGCCATGCTCAGTATGGCTGGTGTCCACAGAGTGTTAACGCTGTCAGCACTGATAAACAAAAACAGCATCGTAAACTAAAGCACAGTGTCTTCTGGGAAATCTGGACAAATGCACACTGTACACAGCGAGAACTCGTCAGGCCTGTGGGGACTCACAGCCACGGTGCTAGCCGTTCCCTTTAGAGCACTGTCTCATTTCGTGTGGAGTTATCCCAGCGCTGAACCCTAGGCAGGCCATTGGATGCAGGAGGGGGGAGAACATTTCACGCAGGTCTGGAGCAATGTGAGTGATGAGGAGCTTGTAAATGATTCTCTTGTGCCTCATTCTCTCAACCAGCTTTTGCTCCCAACCATCCACAGAGCTTCTTCCAGCCCCCCACACTCGGCTAATGGAGCTGAGTGGCAGTATAAAGCCCACTCGCTGCGGCGGAATATTCCGCCCTCTGTTTTAAGGATGCTTCTCTGCAATGATGTAAATATTCATTAAGAAGTGTACTAGCATATGGGATTGCGTGTAAGATTGACGAGGTTGCCTCACAATGCTCGCGAATAACCGCGAAAACAGGTGATGCCTATTGATGTGGCGCAAACATCAATCCCTCATTTTCACTCGCTGTGTGATCACAGCACTCAGGCCGGCCAGCAGCACCGCTGAGTGATATCCCAGCCTTATCTATCCTATGACTGTCAAAGCTATCTGTAGGACCCACCGCATGTGTTATATCCCACACAGCCTCCATAACAACAAATCACAACCAAGATGTAGAGAGCGTGTATATACGGCACAATGCAGTTTTTATTTTTCTCAGGCGAGGATCTGAGTCTGTTTTGAGTGGTTATGACTGTGTTTGATAATTATTAAATGTCAGCGAGGAGCATGTAATTGGGCTTTTGATGGATTCATTTAATGGTGTATGGTTTCAAAATCCATGTGCATATGTCGGAGCCACTTCTGAGCTATCACGTTGAAGGGCTTAAATGTTTAGATTTTTACTAAAGAAGTGATTTTCGTAGACTTCATTTTAACCTCCTGATGTTGAGAGCAGGGTAGTTTTCAGTCATCAACTCTGATCAATTATGCTTTTACTATGTTAATTCTTGCACTTTATCTAATAAGCAAAAATTTGCAAATTTCTTTTTGACCCTGTAATCGTTTTACACTGTGTGTAAAATGTAAAATAGCTATTTCCATGCTTTAGTTTTACCCGTTTTTTTTTTTATTTTTTTAATTTTTAAAAATAAATCTTGGTTGCTTAATGAGATTCAGTGTAGACTTTTGTATTCTGTGTTTCAGACTTTTGTGCTGAAAAAAAGAAGAAAAAAAAAAACAACCTAAAAATCTCAGAAGAGATCTCAACAGTTTCTCAAACTATTCAAAGATTTGGCAAGATATCAAAGTCAGAAAAGAAAAGTAAAACATTTCATATTAATTAAATACAAAATTAAAAGTAGTGATTGCTACCTTAACAACACTGTAAACATTTTCCAGACTCAACCTTTTGAGTCTCAAATACTAAAAAAATGCTATTTTCTTGAAACTACATAAAAACCCTTGTCAATGCAAAATGCACATTTTCCAGACTCAACCTTTTGAGTCTCAAATACTAAAACATGCTATTTTCTTGAAACTACATACAAACCCTTGTCAGACCAACAAAATTACCCCAAATGTCGTCCCAACTAGTCAAACACAGTTGTCTGAACAAAGAATTTCATATTGTTGACTGTGAGTTCCCAGCATGCATTGCAGCATGAATAAATAATGCAGTTACTGTTATAGGATTATAGTTTTGCAGTTTGCTGACTTCATTTACACTTTTTTTGTTGTTGTTTTGTCATTATTGTTAGGTATTTGTTGTACTGTGATGTAAAGAGCTCGTCTTTTAACATTTGTTGATTGCCACAGTTCTTGAGGTTTGTGTGTGTGTAGTTTTGAGGCCTAGAGTATGTTCAACCATTTATATCTATTTCTTGGATATCTTAGTCTTGTAAGTTGTTTTACAAACAAAGAGAATGTTGTCTACTTATTAGACTAAGTTATCCATAGGTTATCCAAGGTTTATCATAAATAAACATAAAATCAATAATGTGGTGACTTTTTACACTTTCTTTTTTTCTTCCAGGAAACAGTTGTGACTTCCATAAAAAAATTAATTACCTCAACGACTTTAATTGTTGTTTCAGGTGTTGTGACAATAATTTTTCTATTAGCAAAATAAGACAATCAGCATTGCATGAACAAACAAATTTACACTGGCTAAACAAAGTATCTTTACTGAGAAGAACTACAAAACTATTGTTGAGAGAACTCAAATGTCTTACTGCATCAAGTTGCCTTATTTTTAAAATGTTTTCTCAACTATTTATTTTTTACCGTGAATCTTTTTCTACGTTATATGACTTGATCTAAATAATAATAACAACAAAAAAAGTCTGGTTAATTTATTCAGAATTCAATACAGTTAAGCTTAACCAAGAACAGTTGTGACTTACCATCTCATTTTCTAAAAAATAAATAAATAAAATAATTCAACATTACATTTCTGTCATTTACAATAGAATAAAACAAGTATTTTAATGTTCACGGATTGGCTAGCCATTCACTTCCATTGTAGATGCCTTATTGTTACTTGATTGACTGATTTTAAAGAAAAGGAAATAATTTTGGAAAATATTTTTGGGGTAATTAATATTGTCACAAATTGATTTAGCTTAACTTGTACTGAACCCTGAGTGTTGCAAACATTACATTTTTGACTTAAGTAAAACCAGTAAATTCAGATGTTACCTCATGAACCTACAGTATGTAGTTTATGTACAGATATTTACAAAATGTATTCAAAATGTGGTTAACCTACCAGGAGCAAGCCACTAGCTCTGACAATGCTTGACTATTTAGGTTAATTTAGGAGCTATCAATATTCATCCTTTTTATTGTTATTCATCCGCATTGGGTAACTCGTAAAATAAATGAATTGTGTTTTAATACAGGAACCTCATTTTGTTCTTTCATTCAGCCATCTGGGTTCATCCACGGCTCTATCGAGAAAGGGAATGCAATCTCGCTCTGAGCCAAAGAACATATACATCACTACAGAAGAACAGAGTGGTGATGGAAATGATTGTGTTGGGTTTTTCAAAGGCATGCGTCTACATGAAAAATGCATGAGCCTTCCGTAGGGAGGCACTCGGCTGAACTCGGTCGTGATGCTTCCTCCATCTCGAGCTGCTGAAATGGAACTCAGTCGCACATAGTTGCCCTGTGCTTAGAGATGAGGGAATCTGTCAGACAATGCTATTGAGAGCTAGATTAACGATGGTTTCCTTTCAGCTCTGTTCACGTAATGCAGAAACGCTTCTGTCTTCTTCCTGTATCCTTGAGGGTTCTGTAAGAATCTCAGAGAGCTCTTGAATGGACTCGAATCTATCGGAAAAGCATGTTGCGTCAACGCACACCCTATGCTGTGCTATTGGAGAAAAGGTTTGTTTGCTTTCATACAATCTCAAGGGAAATGTTCAACCGGAGCCTTTCCACGTATCAAGACAGATTATGTTTCAGGATAAAAAGACCGTCCCCTAATAAGGCGCCTCTCCACTTTGCTTTCCATCTGATCCCCAGATTAGGGAGAAATTGAACTCAGTTTACATTACGTTTGCACAACACTTCTGTAATGTCTACGGGTTAGCTTTCATATTTTTCTCAAGTGCATATCGGCTTGAATCTCAGGTCTGGCAGGACAATTGTAGGCAGAGACAGCGATACGTTGCGATACGTTATAGTTTTGTACAACTTTGTCAGCTATCCAGATACTCTTATGAGGGTCTGTTACATTCTTAATAAATTGGATAAAATGCTAAACCCGTAATTTTTTTAAATAGAAAATGAAAAGAAAAAAAAATTGTGGTCACTAGTAAAACATCTATTGAAATAATTACAAAACAATAATCCTATAACAGTAACCACATAGTTTATTCATGCTGCAATGCATGCTGGGAACTCACAAACCCTTAACATTTCAGAAATATGAATTGCTTTGTTCAGACAACTGTGTTTGACTGGACAGCATTTGGGGGGAATTATCTTGGTCTGATATTGGTTTTTATGCACATTCCAGATGAATGCATTTTTTTGTATTTGAAGCTCAAAAGGTTTCATGAACTGGAAAAATATATAGTTGCATTTCCTATGATTACAATGCTTATTAGTTAGTTGTACTAAGCTAAGATATCCAACACAACTTACATTTTGCATGCTTTGTGGTTAAAATATGTTCTACAGTATTCTCCATATACAGGACCAGAAAAATGTAAGTGTCAGTTTGTATGTTTATGATTATTTTCATTATTTTTTCTTTGTATTAATGTATTTAAAACAAATAAATTCAACAACAACAAAAAAATTTAAATTAATTTTACATAACCAAGAGTCAATAATCTCTTAAACTATAGGAAATCTCTTATATTATACTATATTAGCCACACTGAAGTACTGCTTAATTCTGATAATTATGTGATTGGCTACAATGTGACGATGTGACAATGACTTTTAATCAGGCATTATAACACAGTCCCAAGGGGATCGGATTCCTCAGGACATTAAGGACGAATTCCAAATGGCGCCTCCCCATTGAAGGGCACTGTGGGAAGTGGATGCTCAGAGCCATTAGTGAAGTGTACATATGATGGTCACTTCAACGAATGAGTCACTTTGAAACCTGAGGTAGTTTACAAAAATTATGCAGACTTTGTCATGCGCAGCACGTATGCATCAGTTAACATCTTGAAAAACATGTTTTAGTGTTTCATGACCTTCAAGTAGACAGTGGGGATTAGAGGTGGATCTGACCTGCCCTCAGAAAAATGGCAGGCGGTGGCAAGGAAGATGGGGAAGATTTGATTAGTTGGGACCACTGAAATGGTGACAAGGAAATTGAAGTAGATGACACGGACAATTGCTAAAATGACAATGGGAGTAACCGAAAAGAAGGGCAAGAAAGCAGATGACGTACATTTTCTGAACAAAGTAGATTGTGTTGGGCTAATTAGTGCAGATGGGAGGTTATCGTTCTCAAGGAGCCTTGCCAAAACTCTCATTAATTGATGTTTTATCTGTCCTGTCTGTGTTGTAGTCGTATTTTATACACTTGCAACTTGCAGTCTTACTTGATGCAAGCATTACTTTCCAACGTCGATTGCTAATTGAGCTTGGAAATAGGCTTAACAAAGGATTAAAAGATCTATGTTCCCTTTAATGTGACTTGGGTCCCTTTATAATTGTAGGGACCTGCTCAGGGACTCAGCAGGGCAGTCAAACGAAGAATTCATTTTACAGAACCCTAATTCACACACACAGACACACACACACACACACACCAGTGTGCTAATGTGCCTTGTCAGATAGACCAGCATTAATACCAGTCTCCGTGTCTCTAGTATTCCCACTGCACCGGGTTACTGCTGTGTAATGTTAACCTTGGTGAATTACTCTAACTTTTAATGACCGAATTTCATCCCATTTTTTTCTCTCATCTTACGTTCCAACTGATTGAAGTCATATTTTTATGTCATTTCAGATGCAGCACATTTACTGTAGGGCTGCATGATTATGACGCAAAATATAGTTTTTTTTTTATATTGCAATAATAATTTTATATTGTAAATAAATTACAATGAATTATACAGTAATTAAAAGAATTTAGATTAAAGGGAGAGTTTTACAGATTTACTTTCCCCACACTTGTTCCAAACCTGTATGAGTTTTTTCTTCTGTTAAACACAAGATATTTTGAAGAATGTTGGTAACCAAACATTTGACGGCAACCATTGACTTCCATAGTGTTTTTTGTTTTTTTTTCCATACTATGGAAGTCAGTGGCTACGTCAACTGTTTGGCTACCGATGTTCTACTTTTGCTACTTTTCTCAGGATTCTTTGATGAATAGAATGTTAAAAAAAAAACAGCATTTATTTTAAATATAAACATTTCATAACATTATAAATGTCTTTACTGTTGCTTTTGATCAATTTAATGCACCCATGCTGAATAAAGTTAAAAAAAAAGCAAAACAAAACAAAAGAGCAAAATATCCCATTTTGGCCTTTATAGTAAAATGGATACGCTAATAACATATATGTATTGTTAATTATAACAGGAAAATTTTTCAATTAACTGGAGAAGCCGTAATCATAATTGTAATTAGTATTTTTTTCAGTTAGTTTTGCAGCTGTAATCTACAGTGAAATGTTTACTGATTCAAATACAAATCTCTACTTTAATGAACACCTTGCATTTATGAAGACAGTTTATGTTCTAAACTTATTTAAAAAATGCCTTATACAAAAAATATATTCTCCACTGATATCACAGAATATTCAAGGCAACATCATCCAAAAACTTATACACATCTCATGCTCACAACGCTGCTAGTGTTGCATTTTTTTTTTATCATTTACTCTAACCATTCTAATCTTAAAGCCCTAAACACACTGCACGATTTTAGCAATTCTATAAGATCATTGCATGTCACACTGTGCGACATGGATCCAATAAACTTGGCTATGACGTGTGTGTAGACTGTACGATGACGACACCTATTAACTCGTAGGCTACGATGCACATTTCTATAGAAGAATGAAACATCATCAGCATGCGCTAGTAGTAAACAAAAAGCATGATAAATCACACTTTAGCAGATGTATTTTTTGGAAGCGGCGAAAGAGGAAGGCATAAGAGCTTGAGGTTAGCAGTTTTATGTTTTAGCGCCACGTCGCATTGATTTCATGTCGCATTTTTATTGGTTGGTCAGTAAACGTGGATCGTACCAGCAAACACACTCTGCGATGATCATGCTGTATTGTAGGCTATCTTTGGTCGCAAGATCATGAAAACCAGGGATTGAAATTAACTTTTTCACTCACCAGCCAATTTGGCTACTAAATTTTTAAGTTACCGTTACAAAGCGACCGTTGCAAATCATTCATTTTGTGTCAGTACTAGGGGTGTGCGATATTGACAAAAAATAATATCTCAATACTTTCTGGGATTTTATCGATAAAGAATTTGCATAAGTTGCATATGAAGTAGCATTTAGATGTATTTACACATGTTAATGCAGCTTAGAGGGACATGGAATGCTTTAACCTGCAGTTACAAATGCATAAATAATGTTTTGATATTTTAAACATGAAATGTTGAATACTGATATTTGAAATTATTTAAATGAATTGTGAATGAACTCAACTAAATGCATAGTTAGTCTAACCAGACTTCATCACGTCGTGTGTGTGCACTCTGTAGGTGTGTTTTGTTTGGTTTTTGCAATATGCTCGATAATGTCATGATGTCTCACGAGTTCAGTATTTGCGCTAAACCTGCACAGATTTGGCTTGCATGAACTTCCACAAGAAATTAATGAGTGAACATAACTTACGAAAAGTAACCTGCCAAATTGGCTAGTGATTTGACTAGCCAATCAAGGTTGAGTTACCTGCCACAGCTGATATTTACCCGCATTTGGCGGGTGTTAATTTCAAACCCTGGTGACAACGTCTTTGAACCTCTCTCACTGTACGACACAGGACCACCGATTACGATCACAGAAATTGCCACGATTGTTTCACGATGCCAATCTTTCGTCTGGGACAGCTGGAAATCATGCAGTGTGGTTAGGGCTTAAGAGGGAGGAGAAAGAATTTGAAAGTGTTTAACGAGGCCAGCGGGGTTATGCAAATCAGTTTTTCTTATTTTGGCCCCACTGATTTGTTTTTATTCACACTTTTGGGTTTGCACATTCATCTCTATACTGATTACAGCATTTACTTTAACAAATCACAGCCTGAAACGCAGCGAAGAAAGAGGTCAGATGTAACAAAAACAAGCACAAGCAATAAAAATCATTATCCATTAAAGATATCCCATGCAGGAAAAGATCAGAGCGTTAGAGAAAATGACATTAGAACTACCAAGTTGTGACTGATCCGTTGAGAGTGAAAGCATTAGGAAGCCAAATTGAATATGGATTACCATATACACGTATTCACCTGCCAGATTCAGATGACAGCTGTAACAGCTTCAAGAAGTTCAAACATGATATCGATTGACCATTATGACAGTGAAAGCTGTGACAAGAAATTGTCTTGCAGGTGTTTTACGAGTGCGACCAATTATTTTTACGCTAGAGTGTAGGATCAAGATCGATATCGATATAAATATGTATTAGCGTAATTATTCAGGTGAAAGCCGCACTGCAACCAAATGAGAGTGTGTTTGCCCCATATTTTAGCCTTAATCACCTTGAAGACAGTTATGTTGCCATCAGCCGTGCTTTCCCTTGTGAAATAGAAGTGCACTTAAGTATACTATTATAAAGTGTACTTATTGCGGAAATAATATACTTTAAAAGAACACACGTAAGTGCAAATTAAATATACTATTTTCGCCGCTTAAGTACATTCTATTTGTAATTAATTTAAAATGAATCACATTTTAAAGTTATATTAAATGCAATAAGTTGAACCTTTGAGTGATTTTTTTTAACCACTTAAGTGGGACTTAAGTGGGACTTTTTAGTACATATTTATATGTACAATTATATGTTCATAATTGCTTCTAGTGTCTATATAATATGGTTAAAGTGTACTACTAATGTACTGACAAGCAATTAATGTTAACTAAAATATACTTTAATGTCAGTTAACAATACACTTAAGTGTGAATTAAATGTAATGTTTTCGACCACCTAAATGCATTATTGGTACTATATTTTAAATATATTACAGTTTAAAATTACATTAATTGCAATTAGTTGAACTTTTGAGTGATATTTTTGAACCACTTAAGTGGGACTTTAGTATATTTTAGATGCACTTTGAAATATGGTAAATATGTACTTCTGAATAAGCAATTAATGTGAACTAAAATATGCTTCAATGTAATATATCTCTGGCAATGAAGTTGAATTTGAGTATATTTAAAATGTAAAAAAAAACTTAATTACCTAGTTACAATTAACACAAACACAAAATGGAAAACATCATTCTGTATGATCTATAAGCCTGTTTCCTCATTGGGGACCTAAAAATGTCCACAAGGTCAAAATTTACTGGTATTACTATCCTTGTGGAGTCATTTGGTCCCCATAACGTATAGCATTACTAAGACACAAACACACACACTGTCACGCCCTGGGGCCCGTTCTTCGTACGTCGCTAACTCAGTTAGCTGGATTTGATTGTTGACGATTTGGCATGATCTTGGATTGGTTGGTTCTTCGAAGCTCATCCCGGAGTTGCTGTCATAGCAACAGGTCCGTAAACTTAAACCTGCTTGGGAGTAGGCTTATTTCATGTAAACAGGATTAGATACCGCTACTTTATTACAAGAGTACCCTACTAATCCAGGGACAATAATTTAAAATAATAATCATTTAAAAATTTATTTAAAGATAATATAATAATGTTGTGTAGTCTTTAATACTATAGACACAGCCAGTTTTACTCACTGAAAGATTTATTCGTCATAAAATGATTACTTCATAATTGTATTTGAGTCTTACACACATGCTATACAGATAATGTAGAGTCGTGCATTAATTTGAGTGATGACAGATATTATGGGAGTGGCTTGGTGGACCGCAGGAGATGCAGATAACATGATCTTGACCCATAAGAAACGTTAAATAATGCTGTCACGTAACAAATCTGTTCAAATATAAAATTAAATGAATTGCTAATTACTACATTGAAATAAAAATGTAAAGCCTGTACAAATATTAGAAATCGTGAATATAAATAACTTGATAGGGAATTAAAAAATTAAAGTAAAATAAAAACAGTGCACATTTCATTTATCTATTATAACATTTATGTAGTTTTGTTCGCTTGGCTGTTTCCTTATAAAAGTCCAAAAATTGGTCAAGTTTTTCGTCAGGTGTCTTTTTTAATTATATGATGTCATTACGTTGCTGTCTTGCCGCCAGCCAATCGCTGCATTGCTGATCGTGGTTTCGAGTATCGATACATAGCCCCTTTTAAACCAACCCATGAACGCGCAATTATCTCAGATAACTCAATCCAGCCATACTAATCATCAACAACAGGTGCGTTCGAAGAACAGAATTAGCCAGATCCTGATTAGCGCGATGATATCATCTTGGATGTGACATTTCATCTCGGATATAATAAGTGACGTACGAAGAACGGGCCCCTGG
>NW_015653488.1:72999-118213 GCF_001515625.1 Sinocyclocheilus rhinocerous
AAATAAAATAAAAACAGTGCACATTTCATTTATCTATTATAACATTTATGTAGTTTTGTTCGCTTGGCTGTTTCCTTATAAAAGTCCAGAAATTGGTCAAGTTTTTCGTCAGGTGTCTTTTTTAATTATATGATGTCATTACGTTGCTCTCTTGCCGCCAGCCAATCGCTGCATTGCTGATCGTGGTTTCGAGTATCGATACATAGCCCCTTTTAAACCAACTCATAAACGCGCAATGAGATAACTCAGATAACTCAATCCAGCCATATTAATCATCAACAACAGGTGTGTTCGAAGAACCGAATTAGCCAGATCCTGATTAACGCGATCATCTTGGATGTGACATTTCATCTCGGATGTAATAAGCGACGTACGAAGAACGGCCCCTGGACTCAGTTTGTTGTGTTTTCATCCCCATGTGTGCCATGTTCCCTTTAATTAGTCATTCCTTGCACCTGTGTCTTCCCAATTATCCTGTGTTCAAAAGCCCCAGTCCTTTCAGTTTGCATTTGTCGGTTATACTTGTTGGATGTCTCCCTTGTTTTCTGTGTCTCTTTGGATGATTAAAGACTCCTTCGTGTTTACGCCAGCGTCTCCTCGTTCCCTCCTAGAGAGAGTGTGACACACACACTTAATACAAAAAAAAATCAAGAAAATTATCATTCCATGTACAACAAATGAGAGTATGAGACCTTATTGTAAAACATTACCAAACTGTTACTTGTACCCCTGGTTTCACAGACAAGGCTTAAGCCTAGCCCCAGACTAAAATGCAATTCTGAGCTGTTTCAACTGAAAGAAAATTGCACTGACTGATCTTTAAAAATATCAGTGCCTTTGTTTTGTCTCAAGATGCACACCAGTAATTTTTTTTAAGGCATGTTAATGAAAATGATTTAAATGTCCTAATTGAGCTATGGCCTAATCCTGGCTTAGTCTAAGCCCTGTCTGTGAAACCAGGCCATTAGTTCTCAAACCTTTACTAGCACCAACATTAAGCAGGACCGAAAGTTTTCTTCTAAAATCTTACTCCAGCATTAGTGAATGCAAGTTTGACTAAATAAATAAATAAATTAATAATAATAATAAAAAAAAAAGAAGTCCAAATGAACTTGCTGGTAAGTGCTGTTTGTCAATGTCCCAGAAGCTCTCCATCGGCAGTAAACTTCAAATGCCATGAAGCTACACACCATCTCTCCACAGTATGTGTGAACGGAAATGTTCCAAAGAGGCAGGAAAGTCAGAAAAAAATACCTTGAGCAAAGAAAGAAAAAAACAAACAAACAGAAGAACAACAATTGTTATAAAACCTATCCCGTCATTATAAATGGTTCAGTTGAGTGAAAGCAATAGACACAGTTGCAGTCCAAAGTTTATATACACCTTGCCGTATCTGCAAAATGTACCTTGCAGAATCTGCTAAATTTAAGCAGTAAGAGGGTAGAGGGGTAGAATCATAAAAAAATTTGAATTTCTGCTCTGATGAAGCAGTTTATTCTTCAAGGTGTATGTAAACTTTTGACCATATCTGCATCAAATAAGAGATGAATTACCTCAATCATCAGGGCAACATCATAGTAGAATGCTGGGAGATGTTCCTTCACATTTCCCATAAACAGCAGAATTCCACTAACCACACCATCTTTACTGACACTGGGCTTTAAAAGTAGATAACATTTTAATAAACATTTTTATTCCTATTTTACAGGAAATAAAACATAACTTTATCAATGACCAAAAAATAGATAAATATCCCAAAATCCATGAAAATGAAGAAAGGTATACCTTCAAAAAATTTTTCTCAACTTGCCTTGCAAGCTTCTCTCACACATCTTCATGAATGATGTTCCTGTATTTACCACGGCTGGCACAGCATCCTTTGGTTTGTTACCTGTAAAATATATGATGATTAGAGGGGATCTGTAAATGCACAGGTGGGAATATATTACTTGCAAATGGAAAAGATTCAAAGCATTTAAAATCCATAGGGATAGTGACTTAATGGCACTTTTAGCTTGTAATGTGTGATCAGGGTGAGCTGACTGGGCAACAATTCATTATAAAACTTCTAATATTACCTCTTCAGTACTGGCCAGTTTCCACACTGTAACTTATCTCCAGTAACAAAACTGTACTGATCCTGCAAAATGAATGAATAACTCCAGATAAGTACAAAAATATTACATATTACAAACACAAGCAGTAACGGAACATCTCGCTCTTCAAATACAAAAAGAAAAAAAAAACAAAAAACTAAAAAACAACAGAGTTTAGTTAAAATAAAATATTTTATTTTTAGCAGTCAAATTTTTTGGTCCACACATGCGATCACATTCTGATATCAGAATGCAGTCATCATAAATTACGCGATTAATTCGCCTCCCGAGTCCATATGGCAAGAACTGCTGCATTACGGTGAAAGCCGCATGGATGGCAAGACTAAATTAAGAATAAAGAAAGCTTAGCCTATATCAAGATATACTTACTTGATTCATTGTCTGCAGTACATAAAGTCTCATCTGTAATCATCCAAACGTGGCGCTCCTTTGTTCTCTTCTTGTTTGTTCCCTCACGCATCGCGATTACACAAACATTTTTCAAATTCTGGTGAAGTAGTGCGCCGCCATTACATAGTATTTTGGCGCATGCGCATTAAACAAAAGAGACACTTGTGCATAGTTACGTGTTATTTCAAGCTTTCCATTTCTGTTCAAGTTCAAGTTGTTCTAATTCGTTGTGTAATTAGTCCAAAGAGTATGGTTAGACTCACTCATGACTCATTCACCTAACTAAAAGTCATTTTTACAGTGCAGTGTAACCTATAATAGAAACCAAATGTAGGCTATTTGAATGCAAATTAATTTTGTTTAGATTTGTTAAACTTTTGCTTGCAATTAATGCACTTAAATGTGTTTAACAACATAATGATATTGAAAGTATTCTGTACACAGATGTAAATTACAGTACTATTACATACAAATACAGTACTCTCTTAAATGACACTGTATGTCAAATATTATGTAGACAATTAAACTTCATTGAGTTCATAGCGCAGGAGCTGGTGATGAAAATTTCAACAATAAGTTTTATTGGAGTATACTGTATAACAGGGGTTTCCAACCTTTTTGTGAGTGAGGGCTCCCTGAAGGGATAAAATAGTTTCAAGGGCTACTTGTTTGATATACTCCAATACATATACATATATTTCCTCTAATATCTTGGTATCTTGCATTTTATGCAAAAATGCATTTTATTTTTCCCTAAATTCAGACTTTTATTTTGACGGTTTGTCATGAAGGTCTTTCAGTTTTAGTTTTAGTTTCAGTGTGTATTTGACGGTATTTTTTCTCAAATGAAACTGCATAAAGCTGGTGAAGTGACTTTCAGAGCAGCTCTGAAGATGAAGTGCATGTGTTCATGTCCTCATATATTGAGACACAGATGCTGAAAACACCGCGAGTCACGTGTGTTTGAGTTTGTGTATCAGATGAAACTACTCCACGCATTCACACAGACACACAGAACATGCAGCCTTATTAGCAACATGCACTGACTGGTTGCAATCAAGAGTTGCACCACGTTGGTGACCACTGCTGTATAAGAAAGTGTATTGACGTTTAGAAGACAAATACATTTCAATTGCATTAATGCACATAATATATATTATAGACTAAATACATTTAAAATACATTAACAAATGTAATTTTGGAGAACACACTTAAGTTGAAATTAAAATCAATTATTTTACATGTGCTTTAGTATATTGATAAATATATCAAAATAAGTGTACTTATTTCAAACACAATAAAATCATAATTATGTAAAATGTATGTTTAAGTAATACTTAATTAGACATTATTATAAAGTGCACTTAAGTATGTTAAGACATATTGTCATTAAAGTGTACTCTCTTTAAGTAAACTTAAATGGCCTTTAATTTAAATTATATTATCTGCAAGTGCACTTTTTAAAAGTATACTTTTAAGATTTGAAGTACACAATAAGTACACTTAATACAATTAAACACTTTTTCAAAAGGGTTTAAAGTATATTTAAACTAAAAAGTGGAACTAATTTAGTCTGAATTGTTGAAATAGTACACACTACTAGTACATATTACGCACTTTTTAAAAAGTATACTTTTAAGATTTGAAGTACACAAAAAGTAAAATTTTATTACAATTAAGCACACTTCTTTTTCACAAGGGTTAGGACTTCTAGATGTAGACAAACAATGTTCTGCACAGACCAGCATATTTCCGTTGAGTGAGTAAGACACAATGAGAGCAATACAGAATCCACTGCCCTGGGAGAGGGGAGTCTATACTGTATCTAATTGAAATGGCAACCTGAGAGACAAATCAATGGTTGCAGGCAGTGTAACAGGAAATGCCGGCCACTGGGTGTTGAGTTTATTATTAGGTTACATCACAATCTGATAACCTCTTGCTTTTTGACTGTTCTATTTGCCTTTAAAGCCGCTACACGCTGGAGGCGATGAGTGTGTACGGAGATACCATACTTGAGCTTGTATCGGAAAAGACAACTTCCACTAATGGAGCATCAGACTGGCATCACTGACAAAAAAAATGGGTCTTGAAAGAGCTCACGAAACCACAAAAAAATGGATTACATTTTTGGCTAAACTTTAAAGGGGTTTTATACCAACCGCTGAGTTATAAGAGCTGCGATATGGATGTTATTTTAAAACTATGCTTTTATTTTTACAGACCTTCACTTTGGAGCCTCGTGGGTTTGTCGTCTTGTTGTGTCAGAAGCGTCTTTGTAGCTTTTTAAGCAAAAGAGTGAATTAGGAGGAGTGCATTACTGCACAATAAGGTCTATGTTCCTTCTGAACTGACTGACTGCATTGACTGTTTCCAGAGGAATACTCCTAAAATGGGCCACTGTCGTGTCTTTGCAGGATTGTAGATTAGTTGTATATGATTGTAAGCTTCATGCCAAAATCAGGGTCAATCAGTTGCATTCATCCCAAATTACATTTCCTCTATATACAAGTTTATTGCCAATTCAATTAGATTTGTCTACAAATAGACCTCGATTCACATTGAATCCAGCTTTATTTTGTAAAAAAAAATCACTCGAGTTGGTTCCAATTAGGTTATTTGCTGGTGTAAATACATTCGGTGCGCAGCAGCAGCTTGTGTTCAGCCTATTGTCATAGTGCCATTGAGAAAAATTGCAACATAATGGCTCTAGGCCCAACATTTCTCGTGTGTCATTTATAGGAGACTGGGACGTGCCAATAGAGAGCTCCAATTCCAAATGTCAAAGATTCAGTTTTATATTGGTTTTAGTGATTTAGACCGTTGGCGATTCTCATGCCTGATAAGGTCCATCGCTGGATGAATTTGAACTGTAATTGACCCCTGAATTGCATCTGAAATTGGAAGCAGCTTCAATCTTGCTTTTACTTATCTAATGAGTCTAGTGATTGATAGTGTGATTATCAAGAGGCCGTTAGTCTGAAGAAACATAGTTAATGAAAAATGTACGGATTCGGCTTTGTAGTGTGCCTGGATAGCACACGACATCTGAACTAAAAATAGAATGATGCTTATGTGCATCAAAGTCGTTCAACCAAAAATTTAAATTCTGTCATCATTTACTCCATTTACCCTAGTATGTTTTCCAAAGCTGTATGACTTGCTTTTTTATTTAAAAAAAAGGTGGACATTTTGAAGAATGTACAAGTTTTTGTCCATGCAACTGAATGGACATGAGGTTTTAGGTTTCAAAAAACATGCAAAAGCACCATAGATGTGGTCTTTACAAATCATGCAACATATTCTTCTGTCTGAAGGCCTTCTGAATTCATATAATAATTTTACATGTAACTGACAGATAATCTTTCCCTAGCTGCTGCAAATGAATCATTAAATCAAGTTGAACTTGAGAATCATATCAGAATAATTTGTTCGTGATTTTTTTTTTACGGAATCAGCTTAAAAATTTGAAAGTTATGACTCAAAGAATAGACAGTATTTGAATGCTCTGGTCCTCATCCATTCTTCAGAATGTCTCCTTTCTGCTTAAAAGAAAGTCATACAGTTTTGGAATGACATGAGGGTGAGCAAATGATGGCAGAATTGCCATGTCAGGGTGTGAAGTGTCCCTTTAAATCCAGAATAAACCCATGATCAGTACAGAAGCAATGCTATGACAAAAGGATTGCTAAGAAATTGCATCTTGTCTCATGGGAAAATGCATAAATAATACTGTGAAATCCTCTGTATTTTCTTCCTTACTTTCTTGAGAATAAAAAAGCTATAGCTTTAAAAGCTCTTCAGAGACTGTTTCTTAAAATATTTCAAACACGATGAAATCCATTACTGTTTCAACACATTTGTTACATTTTTGATGTACCCACACACCTGTGGTCTTACGCATTTAAATGCATTTTTACGTAAAATATTCATCGGGTAGAGCGCAGACCATAAGCTTTGCAATATTAAAATATTCACATTATAAGGCAGAGGAAAGGTTTGACCATAACCTACATATATTTCAACTCTCATTCTGCATATAACAAGATTTAAAGTACTCATTCACTCCTAGAATTTGAATGAGTTTGCTCACAAAGGCATTATTAATTCAAATATTCCTATTTAAACAGCACGTAGCCTTGCTGTTGCATAATAACTGCTTGCCCCAACCCTGCTGATCCGTAGCAGGAACATGATCACTAATGAGCTTATGGAAATCCAAAGTTCCGGATAAAAAAAGTGCTTTCAGGTCTTAATGAATATACGGAGAGCTGAATTAAGATTAAAAAAAAAAAAAAAGAAATGCACCGGCATATATTCCCCTGCAGTTGATAAACTCTCGGTAACCGCTGAAATAGCTGCTTGGCCAGTCCCTTTCCACTGTGTGCGGTTAGCGGTGCTTGGAATATTGGCATAACAAAGACCATTTATCAGATCCAGCATCTGAACGTTGCACCCGCCAATGAGAGCGAACTGTAAATACTGTAGTTTTTGTGATAAGCCAACGATAACGCAAAGCTTTCACTGTGACAAAAGAGGGCTGTTAATGCATGACAAATTACAGATTCTGCTTCACCGTACTCTTGATTGTTATGAATTACTTAAGAGCCGTGACTTTTCTAAGCACCTATATTCATTTCCGCTGTCACAAGAGCAAATAAGCCAACAGTTTAGCTCTCTTTCAACAACTGCCATCTATCACTACGTTGTGTGTGGCGGTTGGAGTGCCTATGAATTAGGGGCAGTTTCATGAGGCAGAGGAGCTTGGAGTGTTCTGTGACACTGTGTCGAAGCCTTGCAGGCTGACTGTTAAGAGCAGGCGCTTAGCCCCTCCGGCGACTTGTGAACTGTCATTCCTCCTGATGGGCCAGCTGCCCTCTCTCTAGTGATAAAATCAATGCTGATCCGCTGACTCGCAGTCGATCACCATCCGACTCCGTATACATTTGCAGGGCAAACACGGACTTTTTTTTAACTGCAAGAACATGCAGAGAAAATGTTCCAGAGCTGTTCTCCGAAAATGCCTGACAAAACCGAAAACAATGTGCTTGTGTTTGCAAATGCGCACGTATTTATGCTGCTGTTGACATTTAGAGGGGCATTTTAGCACTTGGTGCCGTGCTGAGATCTAAACGTGTCTCAGTTTGGCAGAGCAAAAGGGCTTGTGTGCTTTTCTTTTCTAGAATTTGCTCCATCTGGGCTCATTTAAGATTTTTGGGACACGTTTTTACTAGAACTTACAGCAATTCTAATTCTTAATCTAGTTATTTGCATGTACAGTTTATTAATTGAGGCTTAGAAAATATTAATGTATTACGTATATTATTATGTTATTATCTGGGCTCATTTAAGATAATTTTTTTTGACACGTTTTGTTTTTACTAGGACTTTTAACCAACTCTAATTTTTAATCAAGTTAATTGCATGTACAGTTTTTTCATTTCATTCATTTGGAGGCTGATATATTACATTATTGTGCACATGAAAACATCTTTGGAATTCACATACTGTACGGGTCAGGTGGCATGATTAATTGTTACTTTTTATTGTGTTATTTTTTTTTATTAATTGCACTAAATTAATGTGTTAAAATGAACAGACCTCATGCAATATAATGAAACTGTTGCACAGGCCTCTGTAGGCTCCACATTTTACATCTGTTTGTACAGAAAGCGGAAATCACAGTGAGTTGAATGGATGGAGGACCCACTGAGAGAGCGTTGGAGCTGTGTGAAGGCATATTACAGTCTGAAAAGTCTGTGACAAGAACACAGTAAAAACAATGATGAATTCAGCACACTGGTCAGTCTTTCCATTTTTGCTGGGGAAATGTCTGAGGTGGCGTGACCTTCCATGAATGATAATAGCTGTTCTGTACCGAAGTGTAGAACCAGAGAAAAAGGTTAGCTGTGGAGGCACAGACTTAATTACCCATCCAGAGGTCGAGAAGGTGGAGGTGGCATGAAACAAATGTAAAGAAAATATGACTACAGGACTCTGGAGGGCAACCGAGCGGCTGCAGTATTTCAGCAGAGGTATTCAGTTCTCTCGCATGATTTGTGGTAATGAGGGTGAGTGCCTGAACAATAAGAGAGGCAATGTCAAAAAAATATCATAACTACTATAAGGTAATATATATTTATATAATAGTGAGCTATAAAACTAAACAGTAATATTGTGAAATATTATTACAAGGTTAAAATAATGATTTTCAGTGCCAAATGATTCTTCAGAAATCATTCTAATATACTGGTGTGCTGCTCAAGAATTATTATTTTTTTTTTTCATATTATCGAAGTTGTTTTTTTGGAAACTATTATATATTTTTTTGTATGTTCATTTAAAATAGAAATCTGTTGTAACATAAAAAAATTATTTCCTATCACTTTTGATAAACTATTGCATTCTAATCTAAAAAAAAGTATATATCATTGCATATAAACAATATACAACAATAAATGTTTGCTACATTGTTGTGACTTCATATGTGACCATGGACCACAAAACCAGTCACAAGGGTCAATTTTTTTGGATAATTTTGACCCATACAATGTTTTTTTGGGATATTGCTAAAAATATACCCAAGCGACTTAAGACTGGTTTCGTGGTCCAGGGTCACACATTGCATTTTAATTTGCATTTTGAGTATTTGAAAAGATGCCTTAAATTATGACAATCTTATCTCATTTTGAGTTTTGTATTTTAGTATTTAATGTAGAATTTAATTTTATTTGTCATATGGAATATAGAAGGTCAAGTTGAGTGCATTGCATTGTGGGATTCAGCACCCAGTTTTCTGTTGCATACTGCACTACTTCCATGCATTCCTGCAGAAGTTGTTTGGTAAGGTGTAGTATTAATATGATTGCTTCCTATTTGCTTATGAAAGTGAAAGTGAAAGTGACGTGACGTGGCCAAGTATACGAGACTCGAACCCGCAACCTTTGGGTTACGAGTCCGACTCTCTAACCATTAGGCCACAACTTCCCCATGTCATTATGCATAGTATGTTAAAGTTTCCACTATAATTGGTTAAACCAAACTCCAACTGATCGTGAGATATTTATTTAATTTGAATCTGCCGTTTATGGTTTTTAAATAGCAGCGGTGACATGCTATTACACTAACATTAAGTAATTTCCGAGGGAAGATTTGACCCAGCAACAAATAGATCAGCAACAATCATGCTATTAATGCGTCATCTAGAGTGGTTCAATTTGCAGTCAAATAGATAAGTAAGAATGTATGGTTTAGGCAGGCTGAGATGGCCCCCAAAGCTAATCACCATAATTAAGCAGGTGGTATTTTCTCTTGCCAATATTTCACCGACATCAGCCACTGAGAGCTCTAGAGCATCGAGGCAACTCTGAATAATTGATGCCGCTTGTGAGCATTTATAATTTACGCCTTCATCCATCTGAGAAAGATTGCAAGGCAGTGTCGTTGAGGAATTCTCTAACATTGGGTTTAACCTGCACATCTTGTTAATGGCAGCTGTTATTGTCTCCACGGCCACCCTATTTATCGAAGGGCTGTAGCAACACCTCGCACCGCAGTAGCAGCAAAATGCCGATTCAGATGAGCTATATAAATTCATATTCCTTTGGGTGTCTTTCATTGGAGCTGAGTTCACAGTCGACTCATTGTTTTCTGTCATATGTCATGCTTTTAATGAAACTAAATGAGATTTTTCTTTAAATGAAAACAGGAGAAACAAACAAGAGCAGCTATCAAGTGTTTCCGTAAGCCATTGTTAGGCTATCTATCGATTCTTCAAGGGGGTTATCATGTTGGCTGTTCCACCAGGATCTTATTCATTTATTCGGTGTAGCCAACTGTAAAACCATCACTCATCGATGGTCTCTACACTCTGTGTGGATGATTTGACATTTCTCGCTGACAGTGCTGATTAACACATACTCGTTGTTGAACAAGTGTCTAATTTCTTGATTAATGTTCTTTAAACAGAGGGGGGAAAGTGTATGAAAGAGGTTGTTTTTGGAGAATTTCCAGCACAACTGGTTTAAATAGCATAAAAACAGCACAAAAGTGCACCTCAAGACAGCTTTTGTATAATATTAGAACCTAATGTGTTTTTTTTCCTCCAGATACGACCCAGACAACATAAGCAAACAGCCTTGGAATACTATAAATATTTGCTATAACAATTACTCTATTACATTTATTCTCACAAACAGGGGCTTTAAAAATATTTTTTAACCTTTGTAAGGGTATTTTGTGTGTTTCTTTAGTCAATCACAATGCTATATGTTACCAATCAAATTTTTTCAACATCAGCAAAAGCCATCTTTACACTAAAAAAGGTGGAACAGAAGCTACATCTGATGCGGCATTTATGTTTATTTACACAGACTGCTCCTGTAAATGTATTCACACAAAAATAACATAACGTAGTCTAAATAACCTATATATTAAAAAACAGGAACTTATAAGGGGGTGAAGATGCAATATCATGACAAAATCATTCTTCATGATTAATGCTCTTTGTATTGTAAAATAAAGTTTTAATGGGGGAAAAACATGTCATGTTCTGTCTATAGATGAAACAATCTAAGAACCGTTTCTGAATTTGTTTGTTGCTTTCTATGGATTAGAAAATCAAGACTTCAATTGGTTATTTTTCAAACTGGTTAAACAAAACAATTACTCAAACTGGGAATAAATTATATAAAGAAAGCGAGCAAAGAACATTGAAGCAGTCCTGAAGTGGAGTAAGTTATGCCCTTTCACAAAAATTCCTGTTATAATCACCGAAGTTGTCTACACTGCAAAATGAATCTCATTGTTTCTGCACTTTGTTGTTTACGATAATGAGAGAATTCATGAATGCAGATTCAGAATTCAGTCAATGAGCGCATGCACTAAAGAACGCTGGTGTTCTCCGCTGTGACAAATCAAACACTTCTGAAAAGAAATCTGATGCAACGAAAGAAAATCTACTGTAAATGTAACCCCAGTCGACACTTTTAATTTATTTCACTTTAATTATGAAAGACATAATAGCTCTCGCTCAACTGGGCAGGGGCTTTTTGCCCCTTTATCTTGAATATTTGTTTATTTTATTGCCATTTTTGCCCCAAACTCCCATTAACTTTCGACTTTGCTCCCAAATAACAGATACTTCCGAAATCTGCAAATGGCTGTTCTGTCTTTTATTGGTCTTGCGGGAAAAAACAAGCTGATGTCTAGAGTCGATTCTTTTTAGATTGCTTGGTTTCAGCTCTCCTGCGGCGCCTCTATCTGAAACTCCTTTGAGCCTTTGCTTCGATAAGCTCCTCTCATGCTGTCAACCTTAACAAGTGACATGTTGATCTGCTTGAAGGAGATAATGAACTGACAAAGCCTTACTGTACCTTCTCCAACTAGAGGCCCTTCCCAGCTCATACATTTTACCTCTGATCAGTAGTTTGACCTTTTCCAAATGATATTCCCAATTTCCAATTCATCACTGCGTCCGCCTGAATTACCCAGCGCTGCGCTACCTGAGAGCCTCATTACTGTAGAAATATATAGAAGGATCCGCTCAGTCAAGCATCGGGCGTTCAGTCCGAAAATGAATATGATTCATAATTTGATTGACCAAGGAAATGCCATAAGGAAGCCCTGTGTTGACCGTCTTCCCGGGAGAGCAGAGATGCTAAAGGAGATAAGCATGACTAGATGCCATTTTCCAGTGTGCAAAGGAGCACTAAATCTACAAAGGTCAGGACTGAGTGATGGAGATATTAAATAGAGATCTGAGGCATGCTGGGAAATATTATTCATGGTGAGTCAGTGTCTTCAGTTTTAGAGCAAGATCTGCTGCAGACTTTTTATTTGACGTATGCATGATGAAAGTTACATTTCAAAGGTGTGCCACTTCAAGATTAATTAACCACCTTTTTTTCCACGCACACACACACTTCTTGTTTTATATAGAGCTTTTCAGTTCATGTGGAGGATGTTGGAGGACACTTTTCAGAATTTCACAGAAGCATCAGGTGAATTTAGTTTCAAGGTCAGTGGTTCTCAACTGGCGAGTCAAGTATGTTCTGATAAGGTCAAAACAAAGCTAAACGTAAGTGATTAAATGCAACAAACCATATAATCGTGCATTTAGGAAAGGAAAGAGAGGGGAAAATGCCTCTCATGTATTTGGTTGTTGATGTCAAAGGCTGTTTGTCCAGCCTCATCTCAAAAGAATGTAGTTATTTTTACATAACGCTTTGTTTACCTTTTTGTATGTTTGGATATTTGCTGAAATGCACAATATATGCATACTGACAGCATCTAAAACATATTTAAATACTGTAATTATGTACACCCAAATTTCATAAAATGCTAATCTTGAAATATATATTACATAAACCCACATTTTATAGACTGACAAATAGTTTCCCTTAAATTTGATGTAATACATGGATCAAGGATGAAAAGTTTTTTTTCAAGCATCAATTTTTAATACAGTTTTATTTATTCCTGTACCTTAGAATGTGACCCGTTTAATAATTTTTGTTCTGAGCATAAAAAAGATCTTTACCTTTAATACATTTTTCTTATTTTTTACCAAGATTTACAGAAACAAATGTCATTCTGTGTAACAAAAGTTTATATACCAAAAAAATTGTTAGTCTTACTTAGAACAAGAATCATTATATAACATATAATATATAAATAAATATAATCATTGCAAAAAAATAACATAGTCATTGTTATTTATATTGATTATTATTATATATATGAAATATATATTATATTATATAAAATCTGATATATTTTACATATTATACATTTAAATTGTACATGCAAATTTCAGAATAAGTATGTTAATTTTTACATAAATATGAATGACGGTGGAACATTATTTCACCCATATTTTGTCATTTTATTTGAAACGTCGAAATAGATACTTTACTTGCATTAAATATGCTTTATGTATTAAAACACTATGTAAAAAACACTATGAATATTTACATTTAAAAATTTTATTTGATGCAGACACCAATATGGCACGTCTTGTCTTTGACCCGTTATGTATATGTAATAAACATGCAATGACTTTATGTAATAAATAAAATAACATGCAATAACATTTTGGTCCCAATATACTTTTATAAACATATTTCTACATTTATTATTATTACTAATATTTTAGAGAACCCAGTTGCAGGTTGATGTCTATAAAATCTGATGCAAACCAGTGGAGAACCACGTTTGCAGACAAAGCGATCCATTTGTGAATGGAAGTCACTACAGAGACATGCCACTGATGGCAGAACAGACTGTCACACTGTCAGACGTAAGGGAAGCTCGGCCAATACACCAGCAGATTTCTCAATTAGCTTGTGGCCTTGAAAAAAGGAGGATTGAGTTTCTAACTGCCTCTGTTAGCATCAGAGATACTGCAGTTTTGTCAAGGGGCTTGTCTGGGCATGCAGTATGGCTAAAGAGCCATTGATTCTGCTTCATCAAAAAGCAATTACAACATTTGGGATGCAGTGATTTAAGAAAAAAGATGTAGCTCGATGCGTTAGAACACCTCGCAACACTCGTGCTCATGTCAATATACAGTGATAAAATATGCTCACTATATTTAGACTGACGCTCCTCCTCTCTAATTATTCGGGCAAATATTCACTGAAAATTGAACCAGGCTTATGAAATTGTTTCAATGGCTGACTGTAACACCATTTGCCTGGCTAGAGTATGTTCCAATCTGTTTTGTTCAATAATTACGCAGCGTTTTTTGTCATTCTGTTCTCACAGCTCAGCCATTTGCTGCCCTCCTCAGCTTGACAGTAACAGATGTGAAAATTGCATTGACTATCAGTGTAAACAACAGCTGATACCAGTTGAGAAGCCGTTAGATATGGAAGAAGGATATTTGTTTCAAATTAGTTTGTCCACAAACCTCTTCTGCGTTGCCCGATGCCACCGGCACCAGATACAAATAGCATATTTCTTGCATTTCGCTCATTCACTGACAGATGAAATCGCAGTATTTAGTTGTTATTCAGCTAATTATAGCAAACAATGCAATAAACTATTTTCTTTTGAAGCACTTGATATAAAGGACTGCAATAAATGAACTTTGCATATGGCTATTTATTAGACAAAAGCTAATTCTGACCTTTGCATAGCAGTCAAACATAATTATGCAAACGTGTGTGCATACGCACATGGCTCGGAGCAATGCATAGGGATAGTCGCATTAATTTCATACAAAGCTGCCGCCTATGATTAGGTGCCTTTCACCTAGACTGTCTGTTTAATAAATCTTATTTTAAATTACTTCTGACATGCACATGTTAGGAGAAGCAACAACTGTAACCTTTGGTTCTCTTCTCAAGAACTCCTCAGAGGTCTGGACACAAAGAAAAGAGATTCATCACAAACCTCTTTTGTCCCTCGTTTCAGCATGGAATATTAAATAAATCTTTGTTAGAGAAATCAGCAGGGTGACTTGAACCATTTCAATGACATTTACAAATAATTCAGCGATGCCAAGGTTTGGTGTCGGGTCGAATTTCAGCATATAAACAAGATTTTTTTTTTTTCAATCCTGACTAATGGTTTCCTTTAGCATTAATGTAGAAATTATAATTTTTTACAGCTGTTGGTTTAGCTACTGAAAATAAAAGCCTTGAACATTTCTCTGTGTCATCTAGAGTAATGTCAGTCAGAATGCCTCAGCAATATTTTGAGTCTTCATTACTTGGTGTGCACACGTCCGTCCGCACTTGTCACATTCGATGCCATGTGAGTTAGCTTCTTCTCTGTTGAGTAATGCATTAAGTTATTGGCCCTGGCAGAATTTGTATACATATATTTTAGCATATCGCTGGTTGAAAACATCAACATGTGCTGCAAATATATCAGCGTAACAGATCTTCTTGTAGGCAGTTCTTTGTTTTCAAGATGTAAATGTTTGCCTCTTCATATTAGTATTTTGCTTTCCCCACTGAGAATAGACCTATTTAAAAAAATTATAATTACATTTTTTAAAATATTTATTTGTATATTTATCTGGAAATGTATTTGAATACTTGAAACTGCTGTTAGATACCTGAAAAACTTAAAGCTCTCTTTGCTTCGTCAGTCTTTTAAAAAAAAAAATTATTTGGTACTTCCTTGAAGAAAATGTGAAGGCTAGATTCCATTTTAATTGAATTTGTTATTATTTATATTAATACTTTAACTTTTGGTCAGTAGCATATTTTTTTGCTGTGTTACCAAGAAGTGTAACATTTTGCTGGTATTGGTGGTGACAATTAAAAAAAATTTTTTTGAGGCTATTTGTTACTTGAACATATGTGTGTGGTCCTTACCAAAGTCATGCACCCTCTGCAGACTTGCAGGTGTGGGTATTTCCCATCCAATGCAATTTTCGCTCAAGATAAATCACCAGCTAGTGAAAAAAGAACAGATTCAAGTGTTCAGTGACATCAGAGAATGAAGAAAATGTTACTTTTAAACTAAAAAAATTTCACCAAAGAATTTACACTTACAATTACATGTTCAAATTTGACAGATGCATTTATCCAGTTCATTGCTTTCCCTTGGCACTGCTAGCGCCACGCTCTACTGTATAGGAAGGCCATAAGAAACATCCCTCTAAATAAGTCAGAAGAACATTTGGTTGTCATTTTTAGAGATTACATTTGCTTTTCTGTAACACTGTGTAGGCAGTGCTTATTGAGATGTCTTGCCAAACCAAACTGAAACTGTCATGTGGTGCTCTATTAAAAAAGTGTGCTGCAAATATAACTAAAAAAATAACTGCACAATTATTCCAGATGTAAATTGCCTAAGCATTTAGAATAAATTGTTCACAAGGGTAATGCCACAATTGTGCTTTTTGATTACCTATAAATAGTGCAAATCTTAAATATTTCTTAGATTTATGTTATAACTTTACATTTTACATTTTTAAGAAATCCCAGATTTTCCATGTGGTGTCAGATGTTTGGATCCCAATGTAAAGGTTGTATCTGCATATATGTAGATTGAAAGGTAAATATTTAACTGCTGTACATATTGATCATGCATTTCTGCTGATGTCAGTCAGTTGCTCATGAAGTTGAACCAATGAACTAAACATGCAAAGGACAGCAGCCATCATATTCACTCAGTGAATGGCAGCATTGCGTGACCTGCCAGGCAGTAAGAGCTGCTTTACAGGGATTCTTTCAGTCTGTCGCTATTCCTCTGACCTGCAAAATTCTTGTATGAAAAGCAAGACAACTTGCTACCCAGAGGCAGTTCTAGCATGCATATTAATCTATATATAGGATGCAATATTTATAGTATGCAATATTTATTCCAGTATTTTATTTTATGTTTTACATTTATATTCCTGAATTAGATTTCATGCATGATTTGATTTGATTGATAAATGATTGTATGAGACATTTGAAACTGTGACATAATGCTTATGTTAAATTTAAGGCAAAATTGGGCCATTATAGACAGCATTCAGCGTTATGTCTACCTCAAAACAACTGTAAAAACAAATGATATTTGTTTTTGTAAAAATGAATTTTTACATTCTCAATAAATGTTACTAGCCAATATCAAGGTGGACGATGATCGACCTGCAGTCTGTTTGGATTTCGAAAGAGCCTCTCGTTTGTTTATTGTTTTGACTGATATTTTGTTGTCCTCTGCGCAGATGAATTTATGATCCCTTTTAATGGAGCCATACCGCTGGTATTATGTCTGCAGAGAGTGGGCTTAAAAGCCAGAGTATGCTCACAATAGCCAAGTTAATAAACTTGTATAAATTACATTCTTGGTGGTGCAAGCCATCCATTATGTTGTGTCTGACATTAGCTTAATGTATTCCGAGCATCACCAGTGATCCATTTTATGGTGATTGCTTAAGTTTCACATCACGCCTGATTTGTGTGTCTCTTGTTCGGTGTAGCCTGTGTACGAATTCTCAACACAATTCAGTCGGGGAGACCCTTAAGGGGTTAGTTTACTCGTTTTCTGTCATAATTTACTCACTCTCATGTCCTCATTTTTTCCCTCATAACACAGAGGATGACATTTTGAAGGGCCTAAGTCTATTGGGTTGTTTTGAATTATTCAAAAACACCATAAAAGTGTCATAAAAGTAGTCCAAATGCATTTTGTGTTGCAAGCTTAACTGTGTGACAAGCGCGCTGAAATTTAAGCTGATAATCTGATATTCTTCCACTTTAGTTGACAACTTTGAGTCAAATGAGCTGAGGTCAAGAATCTGGATCATTCAGAACAGTTTTATGAAGTGAATCAGATGATTCATTGAAAAGATCCAACTCAAAATAATGATTCACTCACAAGTTTCTCATGAACTCTAGTAAACATGCCAAAGAGAGCTATAGCAGATTTCAATGCCAAGATATTCTTCAGAAATGCACTTTTTGAATTCCACTGAAAAAAAACAAAGCTCATGAGGGTGAGTAAATAATGCAGAAAATTTCACTTGAAGTGAGCTATTCCTTTAAGAGACTCTCATCTCATTGGGGTTCCTGTAAACTAGTCCGTGATAGTGTGGTAGTTGTTGACCAGCTTGTTGTTGCTTTCCACACATCTTATTTCTGAATGGACTGCGCTCATCCCCGCGGTCTTGAGTGTGCCACCTGTGGCTGTGTAAGAGAGAGCTTGGTAGGGAATGTAGCCTGGGATGATGGAGCATGTTATAATCTGTCAGAGGTGAGCTCAGAAGCAGCAGGGGGTTTTGGGAGTTGTGTACTTCAATGCCTGAATGGGATTTCTGTTTCTGTCTCCTCCTATAGATTCCCCAGGTGAGTTATGCCTCCACGGCTCCTGAGCTGAGCGACAACACCCGTTATGACTTCTTCTCCCGCGTGGTACCGCCGGACACCTATCAGGCACAGGCTATGGTGGATATAGTCAGGGCCATGCGCTGGAATTACGTCTCCACGGTGGCGTCGGAGGGGAATTACGGAGAGAGCGGCGTAGACGCATTCATCCAGAAATCTCGGGAAGAGGGTAAGAGTGTGTTTGCATTCACTTTGGGGATATCTTTGAAATTTGATAGTCTTACTTAGCCCAAATTTCATCATGCAGCGTAGCCTGGTCTTCACTGTAGCTTTTTATGGCCATTGTACACTTACAAATATATTTAAATACATGACATAAAAGTTTCAACAGAAAATAAAGTTTACCATAAATGTTTGTCGGTATATTTGTAAAATAAATAAGTAATAAAAAATAGATAATAGAAATCACTTTGAAATTACAAACGTGCTCAACTCCTACTTAAATGACTCAAAACCCCCCATACACATTAAAGCTAATTGCATTTGTATAAACTATTAAACTATTATTAAGAAATTCATTTAATCACAATTAACATGCAATTCAGTGTTCAAAAACATCACATTCAGTTCACACTAAACTATATCCTTTTAAAGTGTATTATTTCTGTAATAAGTACTCTTTTTAAAAATATGCTAAAGTGTACTTCTTTATTACAATGGTTTCCTTTAGAAAATGCAAATCTAGTAGTTTTTGTTTTTCTTCTCCACAGCTTTCTGCAATTAACTGAAACTCAAACTTAATGTATATTCCCCATCCGCTTTTGCATAATGAATTGCAATGGACTTCTTTCTGGCACTTGTCTATGCGTCTGTATTGCATATTGCTATTGATATCTCTTCCTTTCTTCCTCTATCAAATTTTAGTTTATGACATTTTACCCTAAAACTTTAACACTATTCTATTGCCTTGAAAACATTGATATTTGTTTCTGCAAATGCACATCTAGTTGTTTTGTGAAATGAATCCCATACTTTAAGCTTATCAAAAGCAGCAATATTTTCCAAAGCTTTTCCTTCCCAACTGCATTTCCTTCCTGAGAAATGAAACTTCAAGTGCACTCCAGGGGGAAAGTGGTCTTCGGATTTGTGCGAGGAATACTGAGTTCAGACATTGATTTCCTTCTAAACTTCTTTCCAAGTCTGTTACTATAACTAGTGCTTCAGGTTAAGCTTAGCTGACAGGCTGGAACCAACATGTGGCCCCTTGGCGGAGGGTCCCAGGTTTTTGTTACTGGGAAAAGAGATTTTAATGCACTCAGTCTAATTTAGATGCTACATTAAAACATTTAATATAGAATTTGTCATTCATCACATTATACAGTTATTTGGATCTTAAAAAGTTTTTATAACCCTCAAGCATTGGTGGATGCAAACAGATGGAAGCTAAAATTGTTCTAGTCAAGTTCTATGAATAGTCTTTGTGAGTACTCATAACCGCCTTGAGGAAGTTCTGAGGGAGATGGAGTCATACTCCTTTCTTTTCTCTAGGGTAACAGTGTCCTCCTCACGTGTCCATGGTTTCTCCTACGCATTGAGGCTATCAACATCTGTTCCTCTCCCATGTTCTATGTTGAGATCTTGCTCTTCCTCATGAATGGAGAATCAGGGTGCTTTAACACTCTGCGCCAAAAGCTCAAGTTTGTTTGCTTGGTGTGATAGCGAACTCTTGAAAAGTACATCTGAGGTGTGGTTCTTGTGAACTCATGGTTCAGAGTTGGAATAAATTGCGGAAGTGAACCGCTGTTGATGACGAGTAGTTGCCACCTTTGCATGCTTCCAGTCACACTTACTGTAGAACATTTCTTTCAGGATCCGTTGTAGAAAAATCCCACTTACCTTCTTCTAACAGGCACAACAGGGCTCAAAAACGTGTGTCCAAACACATTTTGCATGACTGTAGATGTGCAGTGCATAATGGATTAACTCATTAATGCATGTGTTAGTTAAATAACGTGATCCAGAAAATGTTCTTAGAGCTGCTCTGGTGCTTCAGAATGGAGAGCAAGTTTCATACGAATGTATCAAATTGCGTTCGCCAGTAGGAAAGACAATCAATTTGGAAGAGAGGGAACATTTAAAAACCATGAAATGAAAAATGGGCTTGCATTTATAGAGAGCTGAATTAATAAGAAACTACTCTGTTTGGAATGTAATTGTGGAAGTCATATTCGTCAAAGAAGAGCTAAGAAAAGTAGTCTAAAGTTCATTTTCTAAAGGTCATATTTACTTTTGCTGATAGAAAATCACATGTAATTCATACCATGACTTTCAGAATTTTATCTATTTAAAGTGTACAGACAGCTATAAAATATATGGAGTAAACACTGAGACTTGGTCTGTGCATTGGTCTGTTTGTTTGAGCAGCCGGAGACATCAACAGAAGCTGTGACTTTAGGACTGGTCTATGTCTAAATAAAATCATTCAGATGTAACATATACAGTACATTGCAAAAATTACATCATATTTTACTATATGCTTTACTGGTGCCTGTTTGTTTGTTTTTATCTTATTTATATTTATTTTATATAATTTATTATATTATCAGACATATCTGTGTATATATATTTTGTAATTATTATAATTGTTAATAGTGTACTAACATTTGGTGATGCTAAAAATTCAGCTTTACAAATATTTGGGTTAGTCTTGAATATGGATCCAAAATGTTATTTATAATCATTATTTTAATCTCTAACCATAATATAAGAGTGTTTTGGTTGGATGTAGTGAAGGAAAAAATGTGTTGCATAATGGTGATATAAAACGACAGCTTTAAGATCAAGCAGAATCCACTGTCTACTGGTTGCATCAACAGTCAATCAATTTAACGCCCAATCGATAAATTGTAATCCTTATATGGCTAGCACTCACTGGAGAAACATTATATCACCTAATTAATATTCATGAGCCATGTTTATAATGTGTCCCCCACTTTTAAGGTCATTCCCAGGATACCGACTACTCAGATTTTGATATTGTGACAAATCTAGCTGTAATATGTTAGTATACAAAGTACTTCAGAAGAAAATGCTAATAGCATCTCCAAGATGTAACTCATTGCTGGTGGTTGGATATGGACAGAAGGAATCGTGACAGTTATGTGCATTTATTCATGCTTTATGTTTTTATTCATGCACCATATAAAAGGCCCCATTATGCAACTTTAGATATCCAGACCACTCCCACAGCTGTATTTAGAGGATGCTGGACGGATGGCTTGAGACTTGAGGGCTGTGATATGAATAACCATGAGCGTCACTGCAGTGCCATGCCATCTCCTTATAGCTTCATGGGAGTGTTTGCACATCTGTCCAGGGCGTAGAGCAAGAGCAAGTGCCAAGACGAAAGAAAAGGGACAACAGGGAATGAGAAAGAAAGGCAGAAACAAACAAACAAAGATAATTAATAGCTTAAGTCTTGGCTGTGCGGGTCGATAGAATGTCTCCCTTGGTGCTTTGCTCACATATATCTCCATCCTGTCTCTGAACTGCAGTAATACAGTAGATGAGGAGGATGTCTAGCTGAATAATCCTATTATATTTTCCCCATCACTTAGGAATACAGTTTTTTAAGTATCAACAAAAGTATTTTCAATCATATTAGTTGCCTTTGTTCCAAAGAATGATCCCTAAGTGTAGGACCTTCAATTACAGTGGGAGCCAAATGTCTGAGACTTTTATTTATTTAGTTGTACTTTTATTTGTTTGTTTGTATGCAAAATAATTTAGCTGAAACATTGAATTGAAATATGATTTTCAGAATATTTTTTTTTTGGTTGTCTCATTTTTGCTTTAATGACAGCAGCCGTCAAGCTAAAATTTTATTTTATTTTATTTCAAATTTGATTAGTAGCCTAGACATTGTACAGAATATCATCTTTATTTACCTTATTTTACACCATAATGTGTTTTCAATTCAAAATTCTAAAACTGTTTTTCCATGTTTAAATAAAAAAAAATCCTAGATTTTTTTTTTACATGGTCTCAGACTTGTGGGCTGCACTGTAGATGTTTATGAATTATGTTTGTGTAGCATTGGAGTAATTCCTTTATAATTCATGGCAACAAATGAATAAATAACGCAGATGCGACAGAGCAGTGGTGTACCACAGAGAGCGAAGGGACTGAGCATGGTATCCTGCACCTCGTAGAATCTCTGCTTATGCGTGATAGGCTGATAAATAATGCTTACTTATTGTAATATAATATGTGATGTACAGCACACAGAATTCTCTCAGATATTCATAGCTGACTGGAATGAAATGGGGACAGATTCAGTGGGTAAAGTGCAGTGATGTGTGTTGATCTTCTGAAATGAAGAGACAAATAGTTTTTTCAGCATTTTAGGTTGACTTTTAGTTCATTGTGAATTAATGTTCCATTTAATGTTTGCACAGTGACTGGATTGAAAGCATACTGTATAGAACACCATTTACTTCACACTATCAACAAGCAAACAAATGCTATAATATATTTATGATTATGTTAAACATTCTTTCAACATTTTTCAACATTTTTGACATTGCTACAAAAATAATAACTGCAATAATAGAGAAAAATGAATATTTTTACTGTTGATTATTCTCTCTCTCTCTCTGTGTTTTTTTTTTTGTGAACAGAGGCACTGCCTCTCTATTCTCCTCAGAGAAAACGCCCCCAGTAAAGAGACCCTGTTATATTGAGGGTCTGTAGGCTATGGATGTTTGATTACGGTGACCATATCCTAACCTTAGCCCATACATTTTTAAATGATGGACATGAAGAGCCACCTCTTTGGCACATAATGTTTGATCGTCTTATGATTTGTTCGTCATTCCCTGCAGACTCAAGCATACCTATGGAGCGTAAGACAGGGCTCTTCAATTCCAGGCCCGAAGGCATTCCCGACTTCATTTTTTGTGTGTGTGTGTGTCTGTGTTACTGCCCTGACCAACACATGATTCAATTCAGTCCTGCCTCCAGGGAAAAAGCAGAAAAACACTATGTTTGTGAAACGCCTCACTGTTTTTCTCCTCTGTCTTTCATGGCGTTTTCAAACGAGGGCTTTGTGACATCTTAACCCTGTATCGATATCAGTTATTTGCTTGTAATGTCTGTAACCGAGTGTGTGTTATCTAATACCGCAGTAGGTTCGCGGTAATCAAATTGAGCAAGTTTGCGTGCGATAAGTACTCTACCGCAAATGATCATCCGAGGCATTGAGGAAAACATGCTGCACCGGTTCTCTTTGTTGACTCTCCTTCAAGCAGAACCTCATTCGATATTTTCAATATCTTCTGGGTTCCAGTACTGGGCCAAATTTATAATGCGCCTGCTGCTGAGGGACCTTGAAGGGTCGAATTCTGAAATTCCGAAGGAATAGATTTGGTGAGTTTTGAATGGTGACTGCCACTAGCATACATCACCATGGAAAATGGTCACCCAGTGGTACCGTGGAGTTGACTTGGGCCACCGCTGAGTGATGAGCAATCTTCAGCCGCAGCATGGCACAATAACAAAGTAAACAGCCTACACTGCTCTCAGCATACATAAATCTACAATATTTGATAAATAAGATTTGCCTGCTGTAATTGATTCCATGTGGAGATCCAAATAGAAACCTCGGAGGCCCTGGTAAATCTAATCAAGAGGGAGGTTAGTCATATGGTGAGTTACCTAAGGCTTTGTAATAATGGATCAACGATTATAACCTTCATAATTACTGGAGACAAACATGCAGATTATTATATATAACGCATGAGATTCGGTCTGACGTTTGCTTTGCTTTGTGATTCCTCTCCGACAGTCTGCTCTCAAAAACCGTGCGTGCCTGATTCTGGGTGAGGTGCAAATGCAGCATGGATTTTGTTGATAAAAGTGCCCCGCTAAAAGGGATTTTTGAAATATATATCTAAGTTAGATATTCCAGTTGCCGCTGTGGATTGCTGGGGTTCTTTATCATGTTGAAGTCTGTGGGAGTTCTTGAGGAAAACATGACAGACGTCCACTCACTCGTGAAAATGTGATGCTGTCGTCCCTTTTTAAATCGAACACGGTAAACCCAGACAAAGGCGTAAAGTCTCAAATCCAAAGCCAAAACTTTTGCTTCAAGAAAGAAGACAACTTTTTTTCCCCTCTGTTGTGTGCTACTTCAGAAAAGTGTAGAATAATGGATCAGCTTCCTTTTCTCAAGTGAATATAGAAATTGCAACAATAGAAAATCTTTATGACTGGATATGCGCTATTTAAATAAATGGTTCATGAAGAAATGAAACTTTTCGTCATTTACTCATCTTTAATGAGACTTTCAGTGAATGAGAACTTTCATTTCAGTGTTTCTCACACAAAGGCTTCGGGTAACTTGAAATATAGCACATGACTCATATACAGTAGACCAATTTTATGATACCTTTAGGGTGATTTCTTGTCCTTCCTTAAGCTTCAGTCCATGTTTATTATAATTGAATAGAAAACAGCCACCAGAACATTGTTCAGAATTCTTTTTTTCCCCCACAGAAGATAGACAGTCATACAGGTTAGAAATGACATGAGGGAGAGTAAATGATGACAGAATATTTATGTCTTGGGTGAACTGTCCCTTTAATTGTTACTGAAGACAGGCTGCTAAAACATCTGGATGCTTTGTTAGTATCTTCTCTTTAGCTTTTTTCACAAAGTCTGGAAAGGATAATTAAGTCTGCCACAAATCAGAGGACCAACTTCTGACATCCTGTCACTTTGGTCTCACTCAGGGCTTGACTCTGAATGTGTCATTGCTATTAATAGAACCTTTTCACAACATTAGGTCGTGGCTCTTTTTCCTTGTGTATTTCCCTAAAGACCCTTATGAAATGTTTCGACGTGCAATTTTCCTGCGCTGTTGTATTTATTTTTGGCAATAAGAAGTTATTTTTTTTATTTATTTTTTTTATTTTATTTTATTATCAATTGCCATCATGGAGAAATATTTCTTTTTTAATCTAGATGGTGTAGTCACAGGATCTGCGAGCGAGCTGATGTTAACCAGTCAAACCCTGACCCCTGGTTATAATAAAGATCCCCATTCTAAAGAACATTCTATCTCGAATTACATTATCAAATTATTGTTACTTCTACTTGATTGGAAGTTTCTTAATGCATTGTGCATGTCATTCATTTCTATGGACACAGTGGACAGAAAGAGCTCCTTTCAAAAATCTGTTTTAGATATTGGTTCCAAAAAAGAAGTAAATAAATAGAAAACTGACCTACCCACACAAAGAACTCTTATAACTCAGTCAGTTCCTCCATCTTATCAGTACCCATCTGTTCTCAGACCACCCCTCCTGCTGTTCATTATTTTTGATTAAGCATCAAATATGACCCTGCTGGAAATGCTTCTGCATATATTGGTCAATTCGCACAAGACATGCTTACAGGAATGCATCAAAACACCATTTGTTCCTTTTAGAAAGCCATTTATTCCCATTAAAATAAATATGCTAAATTTGATTAACGTAGAATTCTGTTACAACAGCTTGGCGACCAGAACCAAACTGACACTGCAACCAGTGGTGTGAGCTTGGGACAGGGTGACCAGTGGCAAATGGGTTCAGGAAACCTGTTTGGAAACAATAATTATATTTGCAATTTTCTGTCTGTCTTTATATTTTGCAATTCTGTTTGCTAGCAATTTAACAAACTATTTACATGTTTTAACTACTGTAAAATACTTTCTGTAAAATATATTAAAACAGAAAATAGTTTCATACACACCCACCCAAGTCACTGTGACTTTGTCTGCGTCATAGCTGTCTCATTCAGTGACGTGTGGAGTTCTTACCTTGAGGCCTTCAGTCATTCAAAATATCTCCTGACTCAAAGTAACATATGCACACAGCAGAGGGCTGCAAGTGACTGCAAGACTCCCGCCGTTAGGAAGCCTCTCCATATGGCATCTTTGAGGGTTCTCTTTTCTGTCTAATTAACGCCTTTGATGCAAATCAGTGTCCCTCTCTCAGCGAGCACAGGTCAAACGCTTTTAAAACGCCCTCTCCTTGGAACGGCAACCATCGGCTTGTGTGGAAGTTTACAAGGGCTCGGTGTTTTCTCAGAAAGGATGTGAGAAGTTTAATGAGCTTATTATTATGCGTTTTTTTGCAGTTAATCTGCATATGACTATTTGCTGATATGACAGGAGGTTAATTCAAGGCATCTGTGAAAGGAAGATAGATATGTAACGGTTGGAGATTGCGAAGATGAGACTTTCTACAACAAAAGATTACAACAAAAGAGTTAGGGCATTTGTTAAACATTACAGTAACACACACGATAACAAAACAAAAAAATTGATAATGAGGACTGATGCAATTTAAGAACCCAGCAGAGCAAAGCTTTTACACACTGGGGTTCCAAAGCTAAACAATGAAGTTTCTCTGTAACATCCAGATTTTTCTACCGTTAAGAAGATGGAAAACTCATTTTATTCATTTGATTTTGCTCTTTTGCTATTCAGGACTGTTGAAGGTACTTGTTGTCAAGTGGGATTTTGGTGAGAGAAGCCAATAATCTGGTGAGAATTCAGATACCTGAGGCAAGATAGTACATGACCAAAACAGCATAATTACCCATGTTGACATCCTTTTTTAAATAGTTTTATATATAGAGGGAAACAACAACATATATAAGACACATTTACATATTTGGCAGATGCTTTTATTTAAAGCAACTTCCATTGCATGTAGAATTTTTTTTAAATCAGTTTTATGCATTATCATCGTGCTTTACAGTTTGAGCTACATTACGCAGGGTTAAAAAATTATATTTATAATTTTAATTAAATAATAATAATAATATATATATATATCATGCATGTACCAGATATATGTTACTTAGTATAATGAACTTTATATATTTATTTATTTATTTATTTATTTTTTACTCTGAATCTTGTTCTAGGTATTAAAATGTAATTCTTGGTCTGGATATGGTCTCAGCGTATGTTCTCTGAAAGGCTCAAAAGGTGATAATTACCTCCAGCACAGGTGGCTACGATATCTTGACCATTGCAGACAATTCCACAGCTCTAAATAGCTACTTAGCCACTATACAAAGTGACTTAGTGACTGAATGCTGCAATAAATTCTGTATCTTCTATTTTTCAGCTCCCTTGGACCAGCAGGTCTTGGCCATGGTCTTAGGGGGTCTGGTATTGATCTCAGTCGACTGTGCAGAGAAAATGATGAGAATAAAGCAAGCCATTTGACTTCAACGTAGTGTACAAACACTGTGGTGCATTTAAAACATTGTTCTGTTCGAGTGCACTGTAAAAAAAAATTTTTTTGTCAAGTAACCGAAAAATGTGGTAACTGGATTTATTCAAGTCAAAAATATGATTTAATATATCTGAATAGACCTGACTACACTAGGTCACACCAACAAAAGTCATTTTTAAAGGTCAGATGAGGTAGAAATAGTTCCTTATGATAACAGTTGCATATTTTTACAGCATATATTTGAGCTGTCAAACATGGCAACGTCTCCCTCATCCAGTGCACGAGTGAGTTTGAACAGGACTACTCATAATAAGCTGTTCAGCGGGGAATTTTTCAATGTGTGATTCCATATTTTGCAGCTAGTAATAATGCCACTTTTTCTTTTTTTCCCCCCACAGGAAGTGTGTGTATCTCACAGTCGGTGAAAATCCCCCGTGAGCCGAAACCAGGGGAGTTTGATAAGATAATTCATAGACTGGGAGAAAATCCGAATGCGAGGGTTGTTATTATATTTGCAAATGAGGACGATATAAGGTGAGTAGCTTTTGTTGTTTTTAAATTAGCATCTATCTTGTAGAATGATATAGTATAAGTTCTTTTATTGTAGCTACGGTGAAGCAGTTAAACTTATTTCTGCTATTAATTCATTTGTGCAGAGTTACAAAGTTAATAAAACAAACACCAAAATGGGTATTGCTTTCTAAAATAACATCTGAAATACACAACAAGGACTTTGCAGGGAGGTGAACAACTCATTTCCCTGACCTCTATTATAACACGTTTAATTTGCCCCATGGGAACGTCTGAACAACCCCAGCACTGAGCACCTGGAGTACCTAATCAGAACTATTAGAACCCAGCTGTTCTCATGAAAATTGACAAAAAGCATTCACTTAAATGCGCTATTAGACATCCACTGAATAATAATCGTTTTAATTTGAAGGAATAATTATGGTCAAACTTTTTCAATTTGTTGCTTGCTTAAGCGTTCAGGATGACTGTTTAATCGTGCTTCTCTAATTATTGTTTGTCAGTTGTTGTCCTTGAGTTCATAATGGCTTGTTTATCCATGTTCACATCGATGCACCAGTAATTCAGAAAGTATGCTTTTCTAATAAAAAACGTCTTGATAACATGAATATGAAATCAAAATTGACCCTGTGTACTTTAATACATATTCTTGAATTTATTGTGGATGCAAGTAATAACTTGTTTTAAGTTTCCTTTTCAGCTGATGTCACCTTGACCACGTAGATTGTTGATTAATATTAACCAATAGCCAAATAGATATTTGCATTTTTGTAGTTAATGCTTCATTTTGCAAGTAAAATGAGTTGTGAATGCCGTTTCATGTTTAAAGTAGGTAAATAAATTGCAGTGAGGGTGTAGCTGCCAAAGATGTGGGCGAATTTTTATGCAGTTATTAAAAATATTGATAAGTTACTGGCATATAAGCCCAGAAAATGAATTCCACGGCTTACAGAAAGACACTGCGAGTGAAGGCGCTCTAAGTCTGTTTCTGTTTAAAAGACAGAAAATGATTTTGTGTGCGCTGCCTGAAACATACTTTATTGAGCCATTATTATCTTGGGGAAATGCTTTTGCTGTCAGTTGTGCATGACTAATTTTGACTATTTTGACGGTAATCAATTGCTACCGTGCCTGACGGAGAATGCTTAGAAATTTCAGCGCTGGGCAATGTCGATACTGACCTTTCAATAACATATTGATTTGCAGTTACTGTGAATGGAGAATCACCAAAGCACCACAGAATGCAGACAATAATTGCAAACAAGTAATTAGAGTTGATGTTACGCAGAGCCTGGGAGCAAAGCCTATATTCAACATTTTATGGAAACTGCCACTCATCTTTTAACAGGCGGCTACTGCAGGCAGCAAAAAAAGCCAATCAGACGGGTCACTTCCTGTGGGTGGGGTCAGATAGCTGGGGCTCAAAGATATCGCCAGTGCTTCACCAGGAGGAAATGGCCGAGGGAGCTGTCACCATCCTACCCAAGCGACAGAACATCAGAGGCAAGTGACAGATTAAATCCTCCACTTGTCAGTGGCTGCTCTCATCCATTAGAGACCAGTTCTGAACTGGAGTGTGTGCTTAATGTTTTCTGACAACACTTTAGCTACTGGTGATGAATTTAATAAGCGTAACAAGTTACGGTGCATGCATAGTGTTAAAAGAATAGTTCACTCAAAAACAAAAAATCCCCCAAATGCGTTTTTCTTTGGAACACAAAAAGAAGACTTTGAAGTATCTTTATGCAGACAAGCCTGTTAAGTTCTTAAAAATGCACAGTTCCACAGTAGAAGTGGTCAGTGTGTTTTTATTCCAAGTCTTCCTAAGCCATGTAAAGGTTTTTAGTTTACAAGTAAACTCCACAGACTAGGCTTTTACTAAGTTTTATTTAACAGCCTGTGAAAAAAAAAGAAAAAAAAGAGATTTAATTCCACCCAAAAACTTTTTTTAAAATATATATATATATATATATAATTTAAAACAATAAAAAGCTAATTTACAACAAACATTTAATAATAATAAATGTATTTAAACATTTTAAATACATTATATTTTATTATAAATACATGCATTACACATGATAATAATAATGTGTAATGCATGTATTATAAATACATGCATTACACATTATTATTATTATCATCATCATCATCATCATCATCATAATTATTATTATTATTATTATTGCGAATACAAAGATAAGTTTTTTATTCAAACAGTATATTTGACAAAAAACGCAATGTTTTGTTGTAAATTAATTGTTAGATTTAGTATTTTGTTAAATCTGTTGTTAAATACAGCATAGAATAATAAAATAAAATAATAAATACATTTAAATATACACATTATTACAACAACAACAACTACTACTACTACTACTACTCTAAGAATTACATTTTACTATACAATAGTAATTTATTGTAGTGTAAATAATGTAATTTATGTACATTTCTTGATGTTAAACCAGACTTTTATTTTGGCAGATTGTCATGGAGACCTTTTGAGTTTCAGTGCATTTGCCAATAGCTTTTATAAAGTTAAAGGTATTTGCCGATACCTTTTTCAGCTATTTGTGGATAGCTTTTATAAAATGAAATGCTCATGAGTAGGTCTGGAGATGAAGTTCATGTGGAGAGTGAGACAGCAGAACCTGAAACACCATGAGCATCATGCATGCTTGCGAATATGTAGTGGATGAAACTGCACCGCTCGCTCACACAGAGACACACAGAACATGCAAACTTAGCCTACATCTAGACGATCAGGTGAGTGGTGTTAAGTATCGATATGGTGGTTTTATTCTTTCCAGTTAATATCTATATTAATGTATTGTTCAGTTCTATATGTGTTCTATCTCATGACCAAAAATCATGATTTTTTTTATTTATTAAAATTGTTTGGTTCTTTTTGTAGCTTGACTGCTCCAAAACTATGAACTGTAGGAACTTTAGCTTCTATAGGAACTGTTCTTCAAAAATTCTCCTTTTGTGTTCCACAGAAAAATGTCAACTAGTTTGAACTGACATGAGGATGAACAAATGATGACAGATTATTCATTTTTTTGTGTGAACTATTCATAGCAAAAATAGAAGATTCTTGGTGAGACGAAAATGATATAAGATGCAAATGTTCCGTCAAATCATGTTGCTCTCTGAAGTTCATTGGCTGAGAGCTTTGACTCTGACAGAGCGCATTAAAGTGACACAGATCTCATCGATCTACCCTCAGGCTTTGATCGCTACTTCACCAGCCGCACACTCGAGAACAACCGGAGGAATATCTGGTTTGCGGAGTTCTGGGAGAACAATTTCAACTGCAAGCTCAGCCGCCATGCCTTGAAGAAGGGATCCGGCGTTAAGAAATGCACAAGTAAGAATCTCTCCCTCACCCTCTGGCAACACTCCATTTCCAGAGCACCATAAAAGAGAGAAAGTGAGCAAAAAGAGAAGCCAAATCTATCGTAAAAGACTTGGCCTGCTGTTCTCAGATCGCCTGAAATGGGCTTTTGTTTACACCAGAGTCTGATTAGTCATACCACAGCAAAGCTGTTCTATGCCTGATGTTTTCTGATGCACAGCAGCAGCAACCCTGCGCTAAGCACACGGAACCAATACAATCCAGCCAATTGGATAAGAGATGATGATTTTAATTGATTAATTCTCTCAGCCCCATCAGCTACGAGTCCAGCCCTGGTCAGAGCCCGTCCGTTTGGCTGTGGAGAAAGGTTGACTCCTAGCAACACATTTCAGGTTTCATCCAATCAGTGCGGGTTGTGATCTTACGAGGAGGGGTTTCCGCCGGCAGACCTTCTCGAGGGTGGCTACGGTAGCGCGTCTAATTCTCAGCATGTAGCCTACCAAGCATTACAGCGCTTACTGCACTGCACCAGTAAGCAGGGCAGGATATTAACCTCTCGGTTCAGTATCGGTGCGGTGACCTCCTACAGATGGCGGAAGTCAGATTATGTGCGACTGTGGCAAAGGGACTCACTGTAACGTCTGCAGCGCGCTAAATGTCACCGTGCATAATCCCTGTCAGTGGGCTCGCTTGTAATGGCTGGCCTTTAGTGTGCTGCAAGACGTATCTGGCCTGAAACAAAATCCATCGCTCTGCCACAACATAATAAATCACTTTTTCTTTATGCTAATTGCTGCGCCCACAAGAAAATTCATCATTGTTACCTCACATTCTTGAATAGCCATTGGTGATTAAATGCGGTGCTTCTATTCACTTGATTAAAAAATATGGTAGGCTGTTTTTGCGTGCGTGAATGAGATGCAAAACATACCACTCAGGACAGCTTTTACTTTCTTTATGGTAGTTTTGCAGTCAAATATATTTCCCACACACTTTTGCTACACCCAGGGGCTCACATCTGAAATTTTGGCAGCTTAATCTATCTTTTAAAAATGTCATCAAATGAAAAGTTAATTTACAACAAAACGCTGCATTTCTATTTTTTGTCAAATAAAAGTGCTGCATAACAGATTTTGTATATTGTCAGAATGAATACATGGAAGAAAAAATTATTGTTAAAATTATAATAACAATCATAGTAATTATTATTATCATGCATTTAATCATCATAAGTTAATATAATAACACATAATATTTCCTAGTATCCTCATGCAACACCTTTCCAGTGTATTATTACACTGTAATTACATTTTTTTCAATCTATTGTTTACCTTTTTAAAGTTTATATATGTATATATTGTATATATATATATATATATATATATAAACACTTTTTACATTTTTATAAAATATAAAACACGTAATAGGCAGAAAAATGTACAGTGCAATAATTGCATAAATACAGAAATATTGTATGTTTTTGTGTGTAAGTAAATATTTTAATAAATTACAAACAAATACTCATGAGACCCAATGAGATACAGTTAATAAAAAAAAACAAGGATATTTTATAATTAAACAATAAAACAATAATAATTTGTTAATTATAGTATATAGTTAATTATAGTAATTATATATATACAATGAATGAAGAACTCGCTACATACTACATATGCCTATTACTGTAACCATGTAGAGACTACAATTTATAAACTATAATTAACTACAGACTAAAAGTTTGCAAATTATTTAAAAGTCCTTTATAACTGTATACTTATAAAGTATTATTATTGTTATTGCTGTTATTATTATTCTAACGAGTAACTTTCTCTTTATGCTAATTGCTTCGCCGACAATTCGTCATTGTTACCTAAAATGAAATGCTTCTATTCCCTTGATATTAAAAAAATATATTGCAGGGTGTTTTTGTGTGCATGCATGAGATTCCCAACTCAGCACAGCCTTTTTTCTCTTTTATGGTAGTTTTGTGTTCAAATGTATTTCTTGCATGCTTTTGCTACACCCAAGGGCTCACATCTGAAAACAGGAGATGTGATGGTGTATGCGAGCAGAACTGCACATGTGCTGTCATCAGGCTTGATTATTCATGTAAAGAACAATTCGTCATTTGCCATGCACATTGTAGCAGATTTATAATGCCACATGGGAAATGAAAATGGTGTTAGACTGTTTACACAGCTCTATTAGTTCATGAAAATGACCACACATTGAAATACAATGCAGCCTTAACTGGGTCGCATCCTCTAACAGCTTTGTCTCAAAGGGAGGATGTAATATTTGTATGAAAGCACTGATTCAGAACCGGAGGCCACAATGACTGTGGCTTGCTAAACCTTTATCATTCGCTGTGGAATCTGGAGTTAGCATAGCGACAGTCTCCCGGGTCTGGGTGTTTTCGATGCTGTAATAATTGCTGACCGAGATTAACAGTCAAGATCTGCATTTTTTTTCGATTAAGGTTTAGCTTGCATGGTTGGATTGTTAAGATTAGACAAGGAGTTGTTTTGTAGTCTCCAAGCGAGCATGGCATAATTATTCGCACACAATATTGTGTAGTGAAAATGCTAAATGTAAGTCTCCTATTATGCCACGCGTGCTGTCCATAGAAGACCTGTGCTTTCTGAGAAAATTCTGAGTCTGGTTTGCACGTTGTCATTGGCACAGTGAGGAGTTGTTGCTTTTTTAGTCATCTAGACAGACTACAGTGTAAATATAGCCTCAGAGGGACAATGCTAATGCATGAGTCAACAGGCACCCACAGATTTGCCCAAATTCCATCTGACATTTTCGATAATGACTAATGTGATGGAGGATCTGTGAAACATATTTGGGGTATGAATCAAAGCTTGATTCTGTGACATTGCTGCCTTTCATCCCTTTCATTAGCTGTGAGCTGGGTTTTACATACAATATGCAAGGTATTATTTGCAGTATTTCATACCAGTGGCCTGGATTTCAGGAAAAAGCCCCTTCTCTGCTATTCATTCATTCATTCATTCATTCAATCAATAATTAATTCATGCATTCATGCATATGCATATATATATATATATATATATATATATATATATATATATATTGCATGGGCTAAATTTTAAAATTGGTGCATCTCTAGCTGTAATATTTTTGTATGTTTATATTAAATCCATTCTATCTAACTTTTTTTAAAATATATATTTATTACTATTATCATCATTGTAGTCACTCTTTTTGGTACACATTGCTGGTGTAATGATGGTCACAGTCACAGAGATGCAGCTTCAGTTTAACCCAGCTGAGTGCTCGCTCACAGATCATTTCTAGTCATTTGAAGTTCACATTGATTGGGACGTGCCTGAAAGTGCTGTTGACCAAATGAGTGAGTTGTTTACTCTGTAATTAGTCAAACCTGTTCCATCAGTTTGACCCGTTGATGTGGATTTGCGCACTGATGTTGTAATCAACCAATCACAGTAATGTTTGGCAGTATTTTGCCTTTCCCTCCTCTCATTGGCATCACGCTCTAGGAGCTCAGTGAGAGCACATCAAGCTCAAGGGAGGTCTCCCGCTGTTGGAGAGTGCTACTTTAGAAAAACCATTGATATAGAAGTCGTTTAAAGTCATATTTTCATTTAAATTGTGTTATTTTTTTGCAGAAAGGTCAACAGTTCAAGCAAAACACAAACAGCACACGTATATTTTTTACCTTAAGGCTTGTAAGCCTGAATCTCACCTTTATTGGCATGCTGTGTTCAATGGACCTCATTCATGAAACACATGCAGGACAAATTTCTGTGTAAATCATTCGGAAAACCATTGCTACATAAGTTGTTTAGTTCATGCTTCATGATTTATTGTGTGCATTTGGCCTCATTCATGAAATGGCCTTGTTGAAATTGCCTTAAAAGCTTAAAATACATCTCAATAATGAGCTGTTGATGCACAACATTCAGTTGATCACACTTACTTATGCATTACTCAAAGGACAAGATACTTACACTACCTTTCAAATATTTGGGGTTGATACATTTCTTCTTTTTTCTTTCAAAGAAAATGAATACTGTAATTCAGAAAGGATGCATTAAATTGATAAAAATTGACAACGAAGACAAAAAAAATGATGTCCTTTTTTAAAGTTTTTATTCATCAAAGAATCCTGAAAAAAAGAAATCAACTTCACTGTAAAATATAATTAGTTGGGCTTACTTAAAAAAAGCATGCAAACCGATTGCCTTGAAAAATAGGAATAGTGTGTTGTACTGACAAATGCTTAGTCAGTATAGTTTACTTACACCAGAGTTCTAGTAACTAAAAAAGAACTGTAGGGGGCACTTGATCCTTTAATTTAGGTTTACTCATGACTTAGTATAGCTACTCACTGACTCCCAGAGTGCATTGCGGCATGAATAAATTATGCAGTTGCTTTGTTTTACAGTTGTTGATTTTATTTGCCAATTTTATTTGCTGTCTTGTGTCAGTAGTAGCACAACAAAAAGACCAAATAAAATGGTTATTGTTACAATTAATGAAAATAAATGAAATTGAAGTGTTACCACTGTTGTGATTCACGTGCTGAATGTTTAAGTCTGTGTGTGACTTTAGCATATTGTGAAAAGTTTATTAAGACCCTTTTTCTTTTCTTCTTCTTCTGTTGTTATGTTGCACATTAGCAACATATTAGTGCACTGCTGCCTCTCACTGCTTTATTAATGTCATTGGTTCCTTTGTGGCTACTTGAATATTTTAAGTAAGTGTCACTCAAAACAGTAAGTCAATTGTTTTATTTGCCTTGAAAGTAGCTGTAACTTAATAAAACCTAGTAAGTATAACAACTAAGTAAAGATTACGAATTAAATCTAAGTAAGGTAAACTATTGGATTTTACAGTGTTCACGCTGTTCCATGCAAACCACCAGTAGCATGAAAACCCATCTGTTATCTATATTGTGATTAATTTATAAACATATAACAATCAAAGATCATTCTCTATATAATCACTGCAACCTTTGATGCAATAGGAGTACCTGTAGTTCTAATTATAATGCTACAATCAACACTTTTCACCATAAGTCCATTTTGATGGCTGTTATAGTAAAAACACAGTAAAAGCTTTCAAAAGAGTTCCACATGTAATGCTCATTTTCATATTCAAAGAAATTAGCCAATCATAATAGGGGGCATTTACATTGAAATCTTGCAGTAGACACGCCCCTTCCAACAGAGCATCTCAATCAGAGGCTAAATTCTAGGTAGAAAATGACCATTTGTATTTAAATGATGACCGCTTTTTTTTGAAAAAGCATACTATTATATTTGCACCTCAGGAAACAAAATAATTTAAAAAAATGCATTTTATGACCCCTTACACAAAGTTTAATACAGTAAATACTGTAACAAATGTATTGCTCATTGTTAGTTAATTCATTAACTAATTTTTATTGTAAAGTGTTACCAAGAAATGTTTCTTAAGCACCAAATCAGCATATTCGAATGGTTTCTAAAGGATCGTTAAAGACTAGGGTAATGGTGGACTCCTTTCAAAATCATTAAAAAATCGTACCACCCCCAAACTTTTGACTGGTTTTGTGTGTTAGATTTAGTCCAAAAACACATCAGTGCATCGTGTTGAATTTAATTCAGATAATGCATCAGATAGCAAGTTAATGAGTACAGGAATGTATAGCATTGCTGCTTTATCAGAGAGAATGCAATGCTAAAATATAAAGACTGTGTTGACCTCCACGCTTATCGAAGATCCAGCAGCCAGAGATAGCAGAGAGCGCTACATCAATGCTGCGATTTTCCAGCCCTCACAAAAGCCCTCTGGTTACTGTCGGATTAAAAGCTGGATATCTCAGCGTTCAGCTCTCTCTGCCTCTCCTCCTCTCTACCTCCTTCCTATTCTCTATCTCTCGCTCTCTGTCTTTCTCTGTTTGTAGCACTCGGCTCTGCTTTTATCAGGGTTGAACATACAGGAAATTCTCCATGCAGAGAGCAGCTTGTGATTATGGATTGCACATGTTGAGATGGATCTCTGTGATATCAGAAGATGGGAGGACAAAGTTTAGCTCGTTGACATCTGTTGGCTGTAGCTTCGTGATTTTACTGCTCTCTTGAGTAAGGGGACATGCATCCTGACTTTTGAGTAGCGTTTTCTCAGTGGTTTTGGTAGGTTGTGACCCAAAATAGCCACATACGCGTGCATTGATAGGATCTGAAAATAAATAGGCTTCACAACTTATAAAAGACCAATGCACTTTTGAGGATGTATTATTTGTACAGTTTTGATACTCATCTTAGATTCTGAAGCAGAAGTGGTTGAAAACCACTAATCTAGTTTGCGGCTTAATCAAATTGCATAGCACAAGTCTTATTCTTGCCAAATCTTTGAGTGCAGTACGCATCAGATGGTCAATGAAATATCTATGTGCACATTGTCTGAGACTGAGTAGCATCAGACTGACTGATGCTGGTGAATATATATTAGCCCAGTTATTGATTGTACACAAAATGCCTCATTTAACTAGATTCAAAAGGAATACATGTTGGGGGAAATGTATTATCCCATTGCTGCTGGCAAAATTGTTTAATTTGATCCATGCTCTTTCCATTTGCCAAATTTAAATGACCGGAAAAAGCAGCGCCAGTGCCAACAATGAAAGCTAATTGTTGGTTTAACCTAGAATTTTCAATCTGACTTATTTTTGCAGAATATATATATGGTGTAGTAGACCGAATGTTGCCCTCAAAAGTGCTATTTGCAGTATTTATAATAAATAATAAACTTTTATAAGTTATAATAAACTTGTGCACCACATAGGCATTCATTTCTTGCTATGTATGTCTCCTGTTACAAAGTAATGAACGATTCAAAACTCAGCTTCTCAATTTAATTCAGCACATTTAGAACAAAACCTCATGCGTATGTATTAAAGTAAATGCTCAAATCAGATGTAGTCATCATCCAGGAGTTCTAAAATTAAATTAATTATACGTAACTAATTGAAAAGGCATTAAAATATAAGCTCTAAAACGGAAAGATTGGTAATAGATGTACTGCTTTTAGACTTTTCCCATGACATTCTAAGGGGAGTGTGTTTTTAACGAAAGCGTAGATTTCTTGGCTCATGATAATTCCACTTGGGCTTTTTCTAAATTGCAGAAATTGCGTTCTCCATTCAAAAAAAAATTTTGAAGTAAACATCAATGTCTAATGCACACTTAGCTTGAATTGAGTTGTTAGTTTGGCAGTCGAATGGACCATTGGTCTGTGGAAACATCTTTTGTCAGCTGTCTGGATCAGTCTGATCATTGGTATTCATGGATGTAGGTGTGATGACGCTGTAAAGATGCACTCAGATGTGTTGTATTGTGCAGCGCTGTGCCACTTAATGCTGACAGCGATCGCTTTGATGGCCTTCGCTTTGGTGGTCTTCCCAAAATTATGAAAAATACAGTTGCAGTTCAGCGTTTGTTTAAGAAAATGGTAAGCAAGTTCTTTCAGTGATCTGCTGCACTGCACTTACAATGCAAGAATAACTTGTCTTTATCAGTGTCTTTTCCCTATTTTCACCTAAAATATCTAAACAATATTAAAACTATAATTTGAATGTGTTGCTACTTAAATCACCTGTCTGAATGCATATGGAAATTATATGCAGATAAGGCTGTGCATAATAAGCTGTTTATGCACACAGTCTTCTGCTCATTTGGATTAGCATGTCTAAGAGTATGTGAGAATGGTTTTATAAATCTAAAAACGTATGTGTATATGTAAATTGCCATTATAACATCTCATGGCCTGTATAAGTAGCACAGAAACCCAGCACAGAAACTCTCACTTGAATCTCCTGCAGTTAACTACTACATTGTAATAAATAACTTAAAATAATAAGCATAACTGGAGTGCATTTGAGAAGAAAATACTATTTCAGTCTTTCTACTTCAAAATTCCATGTTTAATTCAATGTTACTTTACATTTCTTTAATCATTTGTGAAATTTACTAGCAATTTCTGAGTGAAAATGGTTTCAAAGGCATTTTTTTCAGTGTAGTGAAGAATAGCATGTTAAAATGTGCTATAATTTTTTTTCAGAAAAGGACAGTCACTTCACAAACATTTGCCCAGTAATTGCTTTTGAGCTAAGCAATATACAGCAAAGCAAACTCTTCATGTACCCATCCACAACCTCAGCGCAAGCTCTACTCACTCTTTGCATCTCTTCTTCCTTGCAACATACACTCACTGGGGGTTGTAAGGCAATATTCTCTGTGAAGAGTATGTGAGAATGGTTTTATAAATCTAAAAACTTATGTGTATATGCAAATTGCCATTATAACATCTCATGTCCTGTATAAGTAGCACAGAAACCCAGCACAGAAACTCTCACCTGAATCTCCTGCAGTTAACTACTACATTGTAATAAATAACTTAAAATAATAAGCATAACTGGAGTGCATTTGAGAAGAAAATACTATTTCAGTCTTTCTACTTCAAAATTCCATGTTTAATTCAATGTTACTTTACATTTCTTTAATCATTTGTGAAATTTACTAGCAATTTCTGAGTGAAAATGGTTTCAAAGGCATTTTTTTCAGTGTAGTGAAGAATAGCATGTTAAAATGTGCTATAATTTTTTTTCAGAAAAGGACAGTCACTTCACAAACATTTGCCCAGTAATTGCTTTTGAGCTAAGCAATATACAGCAAAGCAAACTCTTCATGTACCCATCCACAACCTCAGCGCAAGCTCTACTCACTCTTTGCATCTCTTCTTCCTTGCAACATACACTCACTGGGGGTTGTAAGGCAATATTCTCTGTGAAAACTGCATTGGAGTTGGTGTTTATTGTGAAAAGTGGTATATACATTTACATTTAACATTTTATTATTTAGCAGAGACAACTTAAAAGTAAGAAATTAATGAATTTAGATTAAACTGAAAATGAATTCAGGTTATGGATCTATAATTAATAGTGTGTAGAAAAATAAAATAATTTAAGTGTATTTTTAATTGTTCAGTTTTTAGATTATACTTAGTACAAGGTGAATATTTTCATTTTTATTTTCATTGTACTGAAGCCAAAGCAAATTATTAAAATATTGAGCAAATTATTTAATTTTGGAAATGTTTATATTTTATAAAAAAAAATATCATGCAATATATATATGGAAACTATATATATATATATATATAATATGTTTCATATATGCAGAATAATTTTTATTGAATTATATTAATTATATTAATTTGATGTCAATATTTGGTGAGAAAATGCCCCATGAAGGTAAAATCTATATACTTTTTATTTTAAATTAGTTTACTCCAGTTATTTGTTTTTTGCTTTGCTTTGTTTTGCCAATCAATTATTTTTAAGTATGCATAATACATTTTTTAATTTTATTATTTTATGATTTATTTTATTTTATGATTATTTTATTATTAAGTGAATTTAACTAAATTGAATTAATCTGATATATTTGGTGAGAAAATGGCTCATATAAAGATATTTATTAGGTTATATACATACAGTATATGGAGGTTCCTTACAAAGTTATCATCCTAATCAGGGACCTTGACATGAAAGAGTTTGAATACCCCTGAACTGAGGAAACTCTTGTGTATGTTTTAGTAGATTGCATGCAGTGAAATTACGTTGAGACCAAAAATGTATTGCATTAGCTAATTTTTAAGCTTTAAACAAATAATTGGCTCCCACAATTGGGCTATTTTAAAAACAGTGATGAGACACAAGACATCCTTGTTTGTATTCAAAAAGTGTTGAAGGATGTCCCCCGGTGACAATTCATGGGATTTGAATTGCCAAGCTTTAACAGAAAAACTTGAGGTGCTTTGGTTCCCTACAAAACCTCCCTGAGGCTTGTGTTGCTCCGAGAGGAGTGGCGGAGGAGCCGTCTTATGTCTTAAATGTTTTGCATGGGAGCGTTGATCAAAAGGCAGGACCCATCTTTCATCCAGAAGAGATGTCTGATAAATGCAGAGGTGATGCAGATTCCATCTATTATCACCATCCCACCTAAATTGGAATGTTGTTTCGTATGGATTATAGAGGGGGGTTTGTAAACAAAAGAATGTTGGTTTGATCCCTATGAAGAGAACACTTGAGTCATCAACACTGTGCCCTTGAGCTGGAAGTTTCTTTGTATAAATGCCAAAGTTTGACTTACAAACCAAAACATGTTAAATACAGTAGTTGATTTATTTATTTTACATATATGTAAAATACTATTAACATTTAGATTGTCTGCACCTGCAGACAAAACGCCTGAAGCCGCTCAACAAATACTAATACCTGCATTTTTTCTGAAAGGCCAGAAATAATTAACCTTCTTCTTTGATTGCTGGAGGGATTTTGAGGTCCGAGATCCAAAACTAATGTATGCAACATCTAAAGCAGTCATCCTGTCCTTTGAATCAATTATAGCAGCTATCTCTGTGCTGAATATTTTAATTCATTCGCCAGAAGTGAATGGATTGCTTTTATACAGTAAGTGCATTCAGAGACTGGCACTCCTTGAGTAGCACGCACAGCCTGGCCATTTCTATAGACCGCTCACATTGTATCTGAATCAAAAGCACTTTGTATCAAGATTTTATTTATTTATTTATTTTTTACCGTTGTTGAGGTTAAGGGTACAGCAGAGTTTCCACGAAACCCTTTGAGAAGAGAATCACTCGTCCGAAACCACAAACAAGAGACTTAAGTGAGACAAAAGGCTTTGGAGGTTTTTCTGGCAAATGGGGAGAGTCGGAGCCATTATTCCCAGTGAGAGCAGAGCCCTCGGAGCAGGACAGCTAGTGTCTTTAAAGCCCCGGAGCAGCGTGAGGTACTGCAGGTTACGTACGTGCTACTCTGTCACGGCCCCCGTCTCTGCCACCTTTCAGCCCCCGACAAACTCTCTGAGATGCCTCCCTTAATTGGAAAGGATTTCTCAAAAGGTGCAGGACCCGGCGGTATAGAGAACGTGGATGTGCGTAGAATGTAGGATGAGGAGTTTGTGCTTGTAACTGTGTCGGATCTGTAGGATTTCATGTGTGCAGGCCTGGTGTTTTGTTGTCGTTGCTGGTGTTGGTGTTTTTTTGTTTGTTTGTTTTTTGGTTGGTTGGTTGTTTTGTTAATCATATTTACATGCAGAATAATAAAGTGCTTTGTTTCATATATGCAGAATAATTTTTATTGAATTATATTAATTTGATGTCAATATTTGGTGAGAAAATGCCCCATGAAGGTAAAATCTATATACTTTTTATTTTAAATTATTTTACTCCAGTTATTTGTTTTTTGCTTTGCTTTGTTTTGCAAATCAATTATTTTTAAGTATGCGTAATACATTTTTTTATTTTCTTATTTATTTTATTTTATTATTATTTTATTAAGTGAATTGAACTAAATTGAATTAATCTGATATATTTGGTGAGAAAATGGCTCATATAAAGATATTTATTAGGTTATATACATACATACGTACATATATACATATATATTAGGGGTGTGCAATATATATCGTCTGTGACAGTAGCGGCTCCTGACCGTAAATTTAGGTGGGGCAGATTCTGGGTCGTAGCACTAATATATGAAAAACATTTTGTAAGCTTTATATTCTAATCTCTTAACACATGGGCACACAATTTTGGCAGATATGTTCTTGCGTTATCCTGTGGGTGGCACGCTAATGTTGATTGACAGGCTCGAAGTAATGTTACATGCATAAAATGCTGTATAATAATTACCTTAGTATTTATCACCTCCAAATGTTGATTTAGAACGTTACAAGTTCTGGAGCAATTCGGGGAAAGAAGATCATATGTCTATTCTCAGAATAAACAAAACAAACACAACAGAACCATGTAAAGGCTATTCATGTGAGCACATTTAAACTAAAGGATTTAACGTATAGTCTACTTTGTTAATTTGATCCACTACTCCACATAGAAAAAAAAACAGACATGCCAACTAGTTACTGACCTGATGCAGACACATAGCTGAAGCGGATTGATATCGTCTTGGTGGAGCGAGGTTCACGTAAACTCTGCTGCGTTGGGTCCCGCGATAGTGCAGGTCTCTACTCGGAAGGTGCCTGTTATAATGTTATGATGGAGGCTCTGGACTCATAAATAGTTTTTCTATAACAAACTATAACATATTTTCTATAAAAACGTTAATGTCCTGGCAGTGGTAAATAGCTTTGGTTTTATATTTAATTTGATTACATTAATGCTATGAGTTGAGATTTACAAGAAATATTTTAACTGCTATTATGTAAAAGGAATACTGCTGTAAAAAAGAACCTTATTTGTTTAAAGTGTTTGCAAACCAAATGTTATTGCACTTTTGTTCATATAGCAGTACTTTTAAATGAAAAAAAGTGCACAATGAATTTTGTGCATAACAATGCGATTAATCGCAGAAAATCATGTGATTAATCGCGATTAAAAATTGTAATCATTGCCCAGCACTAGTAAATACATCTAAATGCCACTTCAGATGCAGCTTCTCTGTTTCCTCTGCATTACAAAGATGAATTTTGTTGATACTGATTTCATTTGCTTGGTAACAGCCTAAGGGCCAGTCTTACTAACAGCTTGCGCCAGTGCAAACTGTCTTTTGGCATTAAAATTGTACTGTCAGGTTTTACTAAAGACGCGCAGTGATGAATTAGCACTGAAAAGGCGTGGACACAGAACATGTTTGCGCTTGACCTTATTGAATATGCATTTGTAGATGTCTCCCTTTCAGATGCAAAATTTATGGGAGGAGAGTATTCAAATGAATCACGCAACGCGTTTTACTAACGTTTGCGCTCGTCAAATTACTGGCATTTGCGCCATTATTTAACGCCCAAAAAAGCATGTCTTAAACTTTTGCGCTTGCAATGGCTGCAATTATTGTTGCTAGGAGGAGGCACCGCAGAGAACAGAGAGCGCGTGGTAAGGGAGAGGTATTCCACGCGTATTTATTTATTTTGAATGCCAGAAGAACACATTATCTGAACATATCGTTTGCCAAGACATGTTATTTTTAATTTGCTTCAGGAAATAAAAGATGACTTGGAACCCTCAACTAAGAGTCACGCAATACCAGGTCTATAAAAGCTTCTAGCAAACCTTCATTTTTTTGTCCTCCGGTTCTTTTCAACAAACTGTTGCTTCTTTATTTCTTTGTTCTTTATTTGCAACAACGCTAATTTTTGCTGCGCTTGGTATATTGCGTTGGTCGATATGTAAATGAGATGTGATGTTGCGTCTGTGTTCTTTAATTTGCACATTGTTAGTAAATCACCCGCAGAAATTCCCCTCCCATCGGCGCTGTTTTGGAATTGCGCTCTCGCGCTAATTTGCACTGTTTAGTAAAACTGGCCCCAAATGTCCTATTATTCTAATTCACTGATTAAATGTAAGAATTTGACTTAAAAGATAATGGACACTTTTAGAAAAAATGGCTTTATAAAGGTAAAAATGCCCATAAAATGTAAAAATCAATTTAAACTTATTGGAAAAGATTAATTTGTATCAGGGTGAACTGACCAACACACAGAATATGAAGAATATCATAAACTTTAGAAGTCAGCTGTCCACGGCAGTCCTTAAGGTACCAGCACAATAACACACTCAACAAAATATTGTCTAATTATTGTTATCGATAAAATCCCAGAAAATATTGAGATATTATTTTTTGTCAATATCGCACACCCCTAATATATATGTTAGGGGTTTGCGATATTGACAAAAAATAAT
>NW_015653488.1:118321-140042 GCF_001515625.1 Sinocyclocheilus rhinocerous
TATATATATATATGTAGCATATGTGGAAGCACTCACACTATTTGATCAGGAATTTGTGCTTGTAACTATGTAGAATCTGTAGGCTTTTGTGTGCACTGAATACAAACAGCATGTATGTGTGTGTTCATCTGCCAGAGAGAGTGCTAATGTGTTTGTGTGTGTTTGTGTATGCAGAGCATTAAGAAGCGTGTGGGCTGACCATCCTCCCCCAGCAGAGATTCTCAATGGATTTTTTCTTTCAGGCAGACCCATGGCGGAACTCGAACAGTCCCCCCCCACCACCAATAGTTATGCTTATGGTGAACAATTACGCTAGCATAACCTGCCTCTTTAATTTAGGGTTTTCAAGATGCAAAGGGACTGTTGAGGATGTTAAATTGCCTTTTGCTTTCTGTTTAAGGCAAAGCTGAAGTGCTGGAGATTATAAACCCTAGAAGAATAGGACAGACATTTCTTTACTAACAGCAGCTTTTAGGAAAAAAATGCATTGGCTTTGTTTAGATAAGAAAAGGTTTGAAAATGTATGGGTTTGTCTTGGGCAAAACAGAAAAGAGTATTGAGCAAAAGTGGAAACCAGCCTTTTGGAATTTCAAGCAATGGTACAATACTGCACTAAGCAACATTAACCTGAAAGGCATTCTATTGTAAAGAGTAATGATTGCTCTTTCGGTTTTTGCAGTTGTTTGAAATACTGTAAATGTGCAGTAAATGCTGGCAGTAACCCAAAATGACAATGGCACAGGCTTTATTCTGAAGAGTGTACCCTGCAATCTGCCAACCTGACATCTGACAGCTATCTCCATGGTTTGTTCTGGCAGGGTCATAATTGAAACAGCTCCTTTGCATGATTATATGAGCGCTGAGAGATAATTAATCGTGCTTGCTGTCTCCCTGTCTATTATTCCACCCTCGTGTGTTACCAGACCTCTTTCATTTATCCGTGGCATGAAGAGCAAGATACGGGACTTGGATAACTGAACATGTGAGATGACAACTCGTGGCATATTGTAGATATTTGATCCCCCCCCCCTTCTATTTGAATACAGTCTTTTTGGAGTGTCACATGTAACAAGTTCTGTAACAGTTATTTAAAATACAACCTTTTACTCATAACAGTGCAACTGTAAAATCAAATGGAAGCCAATTTAATTTAATTTAATTTAATTTAATTTTTAGTGATGCTAATCAATTGTTTTAAAGTATCCATATGTTTTTAAGTATGCACATTATTTAATTAAATGACTATATAAATATTTATTTAAAAATAAGATAATTGATAAACATTTTGTTATAGATTGTTTTATTTATTCATTCTTTTATTTATTCTATTTTTATGCTATTACGCAAGAATCTATATTAAATATTCATGAACAAAGCTGTGCCTGAATATACATTTTTGTTATATTATAGTTGCCACAGCAATGTTTTAGTCCTAATTCTGAAACATTTATGACAAAAATGCCAGGATGATGCTGCTTTACACTTTCTAATAATAGCTTGCTGAGTTTTATAATAATTATGTGCTTTTCAGATCATCCTTACACCCCAGGGTGGTTTTAAAACTCAGATTAGACGTTTTAACACAATTCCATACAGTATGTGTCCATTATCTATATGACAGGAGGATAGAACATTGAGCTGCTACCTTGATGAAAATTTTCACTTTTTGACAGAATTACATCCTGTTTTAATGCCAAGTTAGTCATTGTTCAGGAAGTTGCTTTTTTGTGGATTAAGACTGTTTGTGCTTAGCCATGTGATTCATTTATGTACAGTAGGAACATCCTTAAAGTCTACTTTGCTCTACTTTCATGCAACTGAAACAAAACATTTCCTTAATGCATTCTGGTTTTGTTGCTGGCAAGCCGATTAAATTGGAGTATAAAATTAAATTGATTAGTGTTTAAAGTGCATCACCCTGTAACACCGCTCTGCACAGTGCTTATTAAAGAAGCAACATGCTCTAAATTATTATGTTTTGAATTGTTTTCTTAGTATGTAAATGACAAGTATGATCCTCTGGTTCTCAAAAACAGTTTTGCTTAATTTCATTCCAATTAAATTCCAAATATTTTATAAAATAAAAGTAAACTGCAAATTGGGGCAGGAGCAGTTTAAATGATTTGATTGCATCACATTACAACTACTATTATTGTATTTTTGGTAAACGAAACAACTGGGAAATGTAACTAGTTTGGTGTTCCACTTGTCTAAGATGAATACTGCTCTCTAAGTAACATGATTATGTTGCAACACAGCCAAAGTAGGCTGCTGTAATTATAATCAGTAGGCCTTTCTGCACTGCACAAACCCGATGAGGCCGATGAATGCCCCGATGAATCTATTTTTTGTGTTACACAGCAACTCCAGCCACTTTCTTTGAAAGTCTAAAATAAAATTATGCTTTTATATTTTATTTGTAGTATATCTTAAAGAATTGTGATCAAAACCATATTTTATTTTATTTTAATTTTAATTTTAATTTTAATTTTAATGTAATTTTATTTTTTTTATTTTATTTTATTTTATTTTATTTTATTTTATTTTATTTTATTTTATTTTATTTTATTTTATTTTATTTTATTTTATTTTATTTTATTTTATTTTATTTTATTTTATTTTATTTTATTTTATTTTATTTTATTTTATTTTATTTATTATTTTATTTTAGATGAAAAAAGCCTCATGGAAAGAACATTTTCACACAATTTATTATTTTATGTGTTTTATTTCTTTTAGTATTTTATTAAATTTAAAATGTCTCCCAAAGTGTTGCCTCGAGTTCACATCTGATTGGTTCGTTATTAGTGAAGTGGCAAGAAACTTCGACGCATTCGGTGTAGAAAGCGTCAAGATGTGCAACATCAGTCTCTTCTGGTGCTCTCCTGGTGTGAGTGTGACAATTCAGTCAAAATCTAATGACACTTCAGTCGATGTTGATGCAAACTTTTTCTTTCGTCTGTCAGATCAAGAGAGGATCGGAAAAGACTCGTCCTACGAGCAAGAAGGAAAGGTGATGTTCGTGATTGATGCAGTGTACGCAATGGCGCACGCCCTCCACAACATGCACAAAGACCTCTGCCCTGGCAAGGTGGGACTCTGTTCCAAAATGGACCCAGTTGATGGAACCCTCCTGCTAAAGTACATCCGCAATGTCAAGATAGCAGGTAAGTGGTTTACCGTCTGCATTACCGCTCTTCTGTTTGTCCTTTGACAGACCTACTAGCACAGAGCAAGCATCTGTTTATGGGTGCTTAAGAAAAGGGAGTTTTGCATAATTAGCCCTCTGACTGTGAATTTAAAGGGGTCATATGATGCTGCTAAAAAGAACATTATTTTGTGTATTTGGTGTAATGAAATGTGTTTATGCGGTTTAAAGTTCAAAAAACACATTATTTTCCACATACTGTACATTATTGTTTCTCCTCTATGCCCCGCCTTTTTGAAACGCGTCGATTTTTACAAAACTAATCGGTCTGAAAAGCGAGGTGTGCTCTGATTAGCCAGCTATCCAGTGCGTTGTGATTGGCCAAATACCTCAAGCGTGAGACGGAAATGTTACACCCCTCACCATACTGTTGATGCCGTGTCCCGGCCGAAGCGATGATTCAAAAACATTAAAACCCATTACAAACGAGGCATTTGTTGCATCCAGTGGAGGAAAAAATGAAATCGCATCATATGACCCCTTTAAGTTTCTTTATTGCAGCATAACAATTTTAAAACGGCTCTCTCACAGGATACGGTTTTCGAAAGTTGTCCAAAATCCTTTTACCAAAGCCCCACCCTGGCCATAAATTGTCAACAAATGGTTTTACAAAGATTAGCTGCTGGAATGGATTAGAGTTGTGAGAAACAACAGAAGCCCTGAGGAGTGACAGACTGCTCCCCAGAAAAGTATTTTGATATGTGCTTAGCGTACCCAAGCCAAGGTTCCTCCTGAGCCATGTATGTGTTAATTAAAGCAGTTTGCAGTGGGCTCACAACACCCTTTGGACATGTTCTTCCTGGGCTATCAATGGCAGTATGACTAATTAATTTACTGAGTATTCACATTTACTCTGAGGACCATGATGATGTGGCCTACTGTTCTGAAGTGTAACCGGCTAATAGAATATGACTTTCAGGGTCATATACTTTTTTCCCCCCAACTGGGTCAACTGTTATGCAAATCGCTCTGTCACATGGTTCTCTGACCAAGTGCCCTTCAGTCATTAGTGCATTTGATTGAATGATTCTCTGCTGAGCTTTACTGTGTCAATAGCGTCTGCTTTGGAATAGGCCATGACGTTTTTTTTCCAGGGGAAAATGTGCAGATCTAATTGAATTAATGAAGTGCCTGACAATTACTGCGGGAGTTGAATGCTAGTTCAGAACATAAACACTTGATTGAGGAGTCCTTTAGGAACCAGTTAAGAACTGGTGTTTTAATGAATTATAATCAGCGATCGAACTGAGCTGGTAATCGGTACCGACAATTCTGTGCTGTTCACATTTATTGGTAGCGTTGTATTGTTTGGTAAGGTTTGCCTATTACTCTAGCTTCAGTATCTATTGTTGCTTATTCTGTCCACACACACACACACACACACACACACATACAGTACATATACATACACACACACACACACACACACACATATATATATATATATATATATATATATATAATAACTAAAATAAAAATAATAATAAAATACTATAATAAAATATAAGTTATAATAATAAAAATTGTATCTTAAAATTGTATCTCTAAATTAAGTTGCACAAGTGGGAGACAGAGTGGAATTAATTTGTAAATTATATATATATATATATATAGTATACACACACACACACACATATATATGTGTGTATTTGTATGTGTATATAGAGTAAAGTGTATAATTAATATTACATTTAAGCATGCTGAAATCTGGCTTCAAATATTGCTTTTTCTTTTTAAAATGAAGTGTATACAGTGTAGTTTTTAATATTTTTTGAAAGAAGTCTCATGTTTACTAAGGCTGCATTTATTTGATCATAAATAGGGGAAAAGCTGAATTTTCAGCATCACTACTCCAGTCTTCAGTGTCACATGATCCTTCGGGAATCTTTCTAATATGCTGATTTGCTGCTCAAGAAATATTTATTACTATTATCATTATTGAAAACAGTTGTGCTGCCAATGTTTTGTGGACACTGTGATGCATTTTCTAAGGATTATTTGAATAGAAAGTTCACAAGTATAATATATGTGGCTCTTTTTAAGGAAAAAAACTTTTGAATATATACTTCAAATGAAAAAAATCCACACTCACTTATAAACCAAAATGTTTGATGATCCTCATGATCCATTTGTACACATACAAAAAAAAAACATTACGTTTTTAAGTGATTGTGGATCCTGCTTTTTTTATTATTTAAAGTTATTAGGATTTTGTTTTTCTGATTTACTTACCCTAATTATTGAGTGAGCGCAGTTATTTCACTTTTTTATATCTTTATATACAAATGACATTTAATTATGTAAACACATTTACAAGTTATTTAACACTGTAAACATGTTTGCCTAACTGTTTTTAAAAACATTTAGGTAAATGTGTTTGTTGCATTAAATGAATTTAATTTGTACAGTATACAGTGGTGGAAAAAATATACTGAAGTAAAAGTACCATTACCTTCCAAAAAATGTAGTCCAAAAAACTACTTGAGTAGGAGTAAAAGAGTAGCCTATTTAAAAGTACTCATGAGTATTGAGTAGTGAGTACTGAGCTGTGGATTCTACCCCCTCATAATAAACGCTGTACACCGCAATTGATACCTTTTAAAAACATTGTACATTCTGTAATTCACATTATCTTGTTTGTCATAAAGAATGAAGAATATCTATCATCCAGCAGTTTTAATTTTGATTGCCAACTCTTTAAAATACATCAAAACACCACGGAAACAGTATTCAGTTGAATAAAAGATGAAAGTTATTCTCAGTACAATCATCCCCATTTAAATCATAAAGTTTGAAAAAAAAGATTTAAAATCATGTGTCAGGCCACTGAGACAGCATGCTGTTGTCGCACTAAAAGTACCGATACATCACTTAAAATGTACTCAAGTAAAAGTAAAAGTACACAATTTTTAAACTACTCAAAAAAGTACAATTACTGATAAAAACTACTTAATTACTGTAACATGAGTATTTGTAATTCTTTACTTCACACCCCTGACAGTATATACAGTGGGGCCAAATAGCCACTTTCAAAATCTTTCACTTTGCATTTTTTTCATAACAAATTATATTATCAACATAACAGTTGAAAGCTTAAGCGAGACATGTACATGAATTTCAGAATCGTCTTTTCACTCTTTTGCTTTAATAACAGCAACATTGAGCTGCATGAGCTCCACAAGTTTATGATCCTGCTCACAGCCTGATGATCATGTTCTCCAGTATGAACATCTGAGGAATAGTTCACATGCTCAATTTCATATTAGATTATATTTCTTGTTAATTCTATGTTAATAAATAAAAACCCTATCACTACTCCTACAACAAAGTTCTCAGATTTTTTATGTGGAGTCTGATGTTTGGACCCTACGGTATGTGTACAAACAAGTGGAGTACCAGCAATTCTTTTTTTATGCAAGCATTAATTATGCTTAAGTTTTTTTTGTTGTTGTTGTTGTTGAAAGACACTTTACAAGCACCTTTTTACATCAAAGTCTTAAACTCTTGCATCATTACATACTGGCCTAGTGAGTTTAATCTTCTACCTATAACCCTGTTTACAGCAAAACAACAGCTTTTGTATTACTCAGTGTCATCTTATTCCTGTTAATGAACAGATATGTTGATAATTATAATTGTGTTCAGAATGCAGTCAGTTTGCAACACTGCTCCTGCCAGTTCAGAAGTGGCCATGGCAGACGTTCGCAGCAGATGAGCTGAGATCCAGTGTCTGGCAGCGATTTACTGCTATATAACCATAAGCCTGATAAGAAAGACTGTTTTGCAAGAATGGAGACCTGCTGTATGTAGCCAAAGCTGTCTAGTAACTCGGCATTGCACGTTTTCACTGCTACTTTTTCAATTAAATTCAATTCAATTCATACTTTTCACACTTAACTCCGTCCTCCCCTTTCCATGTGACTTTGAGTGAGGTTAGTTAGACTTGAATAGCCTGAGATTGAACGAGGCGGCCCATCACTTTTCTGTTTGTGTAGCCATCACTCTCGTCCAGAGTGGTTTCTTCTTTGTAAGTTTACTGAGTGCGAGGCCTTTAAACTGCTGGCTTTGCTTCCAAAGCTCAAATTGCAGGCTTCCTCCACATTGTCTTTTTTAACAACATAAATTACTGCCAAAATGGGTCTTAAAGTCCTGCTGATGGCTGGTGAAAAACCACAGAACACTTTAATTTTCAGTTTCATTAAAGGAATAGTTCACCCAAAAATGAAAATTATATCATTAATTACTCACCTTGATGTCGTTCCAAACCCGCAAGACCTTTGTCCATCTTCGGAGAATACTTTTACAAGATAATATTTTTTGTGCGCAAAGAAAACTAAAATAACAACTTTATTCAACAACTCTTCTCATCCGCGTCACCCTAGGGCACCATTTTGGAGAGTATCACGATGCATGCGCGTCCTTTTCCTGCACGTAATCAACGCATGCATGTTATGCTGCTGACATGAAACACGCATGCACTGCGCCTTGTTTACATTTAGAGGAGAGCACACGCATGCGTCGTGGTACTCTCCAAAATGGCACCCGTAGGGTGACACGGAGGAGATGAGTTGTTGAATAAAGTTGTTATTTTAGTTTTCTTTGCACACAAAAAGTATTCTTGTAGCTTTATAAAATTACTATTGAATCACTGATGTCAACTGGACCATTTTAACGATGTTCTTACTACTTTTCTGGACCATGATCGTGGTAGTACCCTTGCTGTCTGTCTGTCTATCTATCTATCTATCTATCTATCATTCTGTCTGTCTGTCTGTCTATCTAGCTGTCTGTGTGTGTGTGTGTGTGTGTGTGTGTGTGTGTGTCTATCTATTTCTGTTTGTCTGTATATCTATTTCTCTATCATTCTATCTATCCTTCTGTTTATCATTCTATTGTTCTATGGTTCTATCAGTATGATTTTCAGTAGTCTTTAGGACAAAGACTCATTGTGATGCTGGCAGTGACCGTGTGTCTTCTCCGCTGAATATTATGGTTGGAGAAGAATCTCTTGGCTGAGTGGTAAGCTCTGTCTCTGGAGGTGGAAGTCTACCTGTGTTTCTCCCTGATCCCATTGTTTGAAGTGCTGCACAATGTCTCATCAAATGAACCTCAGAAGAAAACTCTCAACCCTTTGATGCTGTGTAGTACACTCACGGCTCTAATAAGGATATATGTCTGGGGACAGTTCAGTGTTTAGTGGCATCTTCCTGGTAGAGTCAGAACCCCATATTGAATAATAAACACAGAAGTCATAACACTGGTTTCTGTGAGTTTTGCTCTGTCTATATCATGTTTAGTAACTAGATTTTTAAAATGTCACCACCACAACAGAGTTTGCAGTGTGGTTGCTAAAGTCTTGTGAGTAGTGTAGAGTATGTTGTTTCTTGGGTGTTTGAGAGGGTTGCTAAGGCATTGTTATTTAAAAATACTTAAAAATCGTACATTTTATGATTAGAAACACTGCTCACTGCTCCTCACAAGAATTTAACCCACAAGATTTGAGCCATCACTCATATCCATAGCACAAATGTGTGGGACAAGTTGTGCGTTGGCATTTAGTATTTAGGCTCAAGTTTGAGCACTGCTGATAATAAATTAATATGGTACGGTCATACGCCTGAGTGAGTCAGTAACTGAGTGCTTACTTTGGGAATCTCAATCATATGCACCCTCTTGTTTTGATGAATATTTTGTCCTTATGAAATTCTCATAATCCTTTACATCTGTCTGCATTATATGGTGAACTGCACCGCCACCAAGCATGGCTGTAAAAAAATCTTAATTCCCTAATTGGGTTGACTCATCAGAGTTTGAAATAAGCCTCTCGCAGCTTCCAAGCCTGCACAAAGGAGAATGGATATTCATCATCAGAAATCCACCATTGCTGATAATCACCCTTAGATTTCAGTGAGAATTTCATGTGGATTGTGCCTCAAAATAGTTATAACCCAAACACGAGTAGTGAAAACACAATTTCTTGTGCTATTGTTCGGTAGACTCGGCTGCACAGGGTCCAGGGAATTAAGTTGGACACGGTCAGGTGCTTGGAATACAGATAGCTTAACCAAAACTTTAAAGCCTGAGACAGCACGGTTTTCCACAGAATGGCACCTAATCTAAAATGCATCATGGGATGCAGCACCATTGTTATCCTGTCCACCTCGACCTGCCTCCTTCCATAAGCTATTGCTCTCGCAAAATAGAAATTGCACTGAGTGTACTTGAGGTTAGATATCTGCAAAGGGAATTTCGACTTGTTTATACGGAGCTAAATGAATATGCCCATGCATTTTATACTAACCAGTGGTAATGCAGGTTTTTTTTCAATTTCAGGTTTAAATTAGGTTCTTTTTTCCTCCTTTAGGTACGATGCTTATTGTTATATTACAAATAAGTGGTTTTGAAACACGCACAGTTATTTACTATAGCATAGATATAGCATTAAGTAACCTCTAAAGCAATATATTTAACAAAAGCTCTATTAAATTGACTGCTAGCACATTTAGTCCAGCTTAACATATTGCAGTTTCCAGCTCACCATCAATCTCAGGTGAATTTCGTTCTCAGATTTTGGACGCTGACCTGGATATGTCTGTACATGAGCGGTTGCTCATTACTGTGAAGCTTATATGGTGTAACACTTTTTGCATCCTTTAATCAGATTTCTCTGCTCACATCTTCAGGCATTGCTGGCAGTCCGGTGCAATTCAATGAGAATGGAGATGCCCCAGGCCGTTACGATATCTACCAGTACCAGATAAAGAACAAAACAGCTGAATACAAGACCATCGGCCACTGGACTGACCAACTTTACCTAAATGTAGGTATATATTAAATTCTTGTCTTGTTTTTCACCATCATACCATTCCAAACCTGTATTTTGTCATTATTTTTGTCCAACACAAATGTAGGCTTTTTTTTTTAAGAATCTTTATCAGTTATTGCCATACGACAAGAGTAATTATAGCTTTCAAGCTCCAAAAAGGGCAAAAAATGCTCTATGAAAATGTGTGTGAATTGTAAGTCTTCTGAATTGCTTTGTGTGACAGACCAAAATTAATGTTGTTATAATCTGATGGTAGTGTCCAGAATTTAAAAAACGGCATGTCACGTTGTACACAAGTGAAAACCAGTAACACTTAGTATTAGTATTATTGGTATAATAAAGACTTATGATCTTTTCCTTAAACATATGGCTTTAGATTATAGCACATAAGTCAAATGGACCACTTTTTTTTGGGAGCTTTACAGCTTCTAATAACTTTTTTTTGTCATTTTATAACAAGCTGCACAATAATCCCTGCAAAAAAGCATTCCGCAGAAAAACATGCAGCATATGGGTTTGGAGCGATGTGAGAGTAAGCAAACACTGACACGGTTTTCACTTTTTGGTGAACTTGACGCACACATCGCTTATGAAAAAGGATCGAAGTATAGCCTTAAGGAAAACTGCTTCAAATTGCTCCTTTGAGATCCCCAAGAATTCATTTAATGAGTCAACGGTTGAGGAAATGAAAACACTCATTTGAGATGTTAAACATTGTTTCGTCATTAGCCGAGATAAATGGTAAATACTGTTTGTTTTTTTGTGATTCAGATGCGGGCGATGCAGTGGCCAGGTGGAGGGAAGCAGGTGCCGACTTCCATCTGCAGTCAGCCCTGCAAACCCGGGTGGCGCAAGAAGATCGTTAAGGGCATTTCCTGCTGCTGGCACTGCGAGCGCTGCGATGGTTACCAGTATCAGCACGACCTCTACTCCTGCAAGATGTGCCGCTTTGATTTAAGACCTAACAAGAATCACACAGGCTGCCAGCCCATTCCGATTGTGAAGCTGGAGTGGAGCTCACCCTGGGCAGTCATACCAGTCCTGATCGCTATTCTCGGCATCATAGCCACTCTTTTTGTTGTGGTCACCTTCATTCGCTACAATGACACGCCGATTGTTAAGGCATCCGGACGGGAGCTGAGCTACGTCCTGCTTACGGGAATCTTTCTGTGTTACGCCACCACCTTCCTGATGATCTCGACCCCAGATGTAGGGATCTGTTCGCTCAGGCGAATTTTCCTGGGGCTCGGAATGAGCATCAGCTATGCGGCGCTACTCACCAAAACCAATCGGATTTATCGGATTTTCGAGCAGGGAAAAATGACAGTGAGCGCGCCACGCTTTATCAGTCCGGCTTCGCAGTTGGTAATTACCTTCAGCTTGATTTCCGTTCAGCTCCTAGGGGTGTGCATCTGGTTCGCAGTGGACCCTTCCCAAGCTCTCATTGACTACGAGGACCAGCGCACGGTAGATCCCGAGATGGCTTGCGGAGTCCTAAAGTGTGACATATCAGACTTGTCGCTCATCTGCCTCCTGGGATACAGCATGCTGCTGATGGTGACGTGCACGGTGTACGCCATCAAGACGCGAGGGGTGCCCGAGACCTTCAACGAGGCCAAGCCCATCGGCTTCACCATGTACACCACCTGCATCATCTGGCTCGCTTTCATCCCCATTTTCTTCGGGACGTCGCAGTCGACGGAAAAGGTAAGAGCAGATGAGTGAGCGCAATTCCTCAAGACCTTGGCAATCAAGCGTTTTTAAGTAACGACAGCATTTACCGCCCCAGCTTCATACAAACCATGCCATTCAGTGCAGTCCATTTTCTGCAAAAAACAGACCAGCGGGAACAAATTGACTATGTTCATTTGGGCCTCACATCAAGCAGAGCGGTAAAACAGACAGTTTATTTCAAAGAGAAATCGAGAATCGTGAGGTTTGGCGCGCTACAGCGCAGAACTCACGTGGTTTCCTTCGAATATTGAAGAGGACATGTGCGGCTGGGAAAAACAAAGGCACTCTCTTTTGCCCATCTAGCACTGTGCTCTCAAAGATAAAAGAGACTTTGAAAATAGCAAGGAGATTGAGCGTCAGCTTTTTGTAGATGATGTAATCAACTGACAAGCACCGACTGACTTAGAATATCGAACAAAAAGGCTCTTCATTTTGAGGCCGAATTATATATGCAACTACCCTGGCATTGGCTGCATTACTCATTTCAATTAGAAAACCTGGGACCTTCTGTTTCTGAAGCTTAAGATAAGGGCTTTCTTGTTTTTCAATTTGAATTTTATTTAATTAGTGTCTCCCTTAGCAAAGCCTTGAACAAGCAATTTCAGCAATTTGAGTATTGTTATACTTGTTGGTAGGGAGCCATTACTGCATTAAACCCAGATTCCCCACTGTGCCTTTTTTAACCACCGTTTGAATGACTCATTCAGATATAAGATTGTATGAACTGACTTAGGTAATTGCATGTTGCCTTAAACTACGTTCTGCCTACACCAATCCCAAAGAAACAAATAACTATATTTCTGCTGATCAGAGAAAATCATAACGACGGTAACTGTAACCCTGTATCACATGCTGTTTCCTCTCTTCTCTTTTTTTCCCACCGTTTCCCAGGCATCTGATTCTTTAATCTACACCATATAAGGTTTTAGTGTGAATTTACGGCATTCCTGGCAACTAGCTGACGTACTTTCAGTCACTTTTACAATAATTTTTCAGTGCAATTTTCTGTGAGCAGTCTTTGACAGATTTAGCAATTAGTGGTGATCGTCTGAGTGATCGAACTGCAGTCTGTCTCATTTTTATCTTGGAATGCATTTATGCTTTTCACAATGGGATAGTTACAGGATATGATGAGTAAAAAAAGCATGAAGGAATGAAGTTATGAAATTAAAAATTTGTCAGGTTCCTTTGAGTACTTGAATGAATGGCTTCCTGAAAACTCAGAACTTAGTTTTATGTCAAAAGATATCAATTCAGTGAGCTATTAAAATTTCTAATCGTGATGTTATGGTTTACATTTTAGTCTTTACTTGAGCAAATGAGAAAATACTCTATTACAGACCTGATCTAGAGGCTATTGCAGTATAAATAAATTAAACGGTTAAAATTTTTATCACTATTTGCTTTTATTTTGTTTTTGCTGCAGTAGAACAACAACAGTGCAATATTGTTTAAATGCGACGCACTATGCTTTTTATAAAGTAATGTAATTACCAAAGAAAATGACAGTATGCTTTGATTTCAAAGTAAAACTATCAGTCTTGTAAAATGCTGGTAATTTTTGACAATATTATACACTCAAGTTCTATCAGTCCTCTCATGGTGTAATCAGGGCTTGATGTTAATTCTGCTCTGTACATCACAGGACTGAAGAAATAGTTTTAGCAATTAGTTTTGCGCAGAAAATAAAGCATGCATCCTATGACAAAATCCCACAACTGTGTGCGCAACAAACAGTGTTTTCAGAGGGGAATTAACATATCAAAACAAGAGCACCTCACAATCATCCAGGCTGGCAAGCACAATAAAGCCTGGAGAGTCAGAGATGACATGTCTTTTTAGAGCAATTAAATGCCTCACTTCCTCCTAGCCTGTGATTTACCTTATCTCTCTGCCTGTGCACTTGTCACACGATTTCTGCCAGACGCCTCATCAGCATGCCGGCTCCATCAGTTGTTTGTCATCTTATGTCAAAGTGAATAATGAATGTCTTTGGAGGCTCTCTGGAACATTTGAATGTGGGCAGCTGCTCTGGTCCCTGCTGAATTTGATCAGCCTGTCAAATGATTAATCGGAGGGTCATCTTATTGTGGTTTAACCAAAAGATTCTAAAATGAGCTAGTCTGGCAGGTAGGCCTCATTGGGGTCTAAGGGCTTTAGCATGCTTCCTTCCTGGATTTCAGACGGATCCAGATGGATTTTTGATTGCTTTGTTGGGTAAACTTGAATGCATGTCCAAAATCTGACTATTGATAAAAACCTGTCTGTCTAAAATAAAACTGTTTAGTTAAAAAAAAGAAGCACAATCATTTTCAGCATCTTAAAAATGAAAGTGTGGATTATAATAGATTAAAAAAGCAATCAAATGAATGCAATTAAGTAGCTTTTCCCATCCTTAATATATTAAGTGCTGGCAAAAAAAAAAAAAAAAAAAATTGGAAAGGGCACCCTGAAAATTCTGTCTTTACCCTTTTTTCCTTTTTTTTTAATTTTTTTTTCTTTTTTTTTTTTATTTTTTCCTTTTAATTTTTGTTAAAAGTTTAATAATTTTGTTGTATTTTGTCTTTTTAGTATTTTTATTAATATATAGTTAGTTTATAAACTATATGGTTTTTATTCATTTTTATTTCTGTTTTAGTTATTTTAGTATATCAAGTTAAAATGAATTCAAATCAAAAATGTTGCCTTGGCAACTAGTTGAAATAATTTTTAATGTATTTTATTTCAGTCAACATTTACTTTATTTCAAGTAACAACTTTTTTTATGGTTTTGATTTTAGTTTTAGGGTACATTTACATGACAACTACGTACTAAAAATGGAAAAGTTTTTCCTGAAAATTCTGTCATTACTCATTTTTCCATTTTATTTAATTTTTTTCTCTCTCTTTGTTTTAATGTTTCCATTTAAATTTTCAGTTTTAGTGGTTAATCAAAAAGCATGTGTAATTAATTGAAATGATGAAACTTAAACTGTAAAATTTAATTGTTTAAGTTTATTGGAGTATGTTTTATAAGAACATACTATTTCAGGCTTTCTACTTTAAAATGTCACATTTAATTCAATGTGTTTTTTGCTGATTCTTTGTAGTTCTATTATAATTACATTATTATAAATATTATAAATATACATAATTATATCTACATTTACATATAGGGTCCTATGAAATCTGTTTTATTTTATCACAGATTATGTTTTATTTTTCCAAAATTCAGTATTACTAATTAATTAATTAATTAAAATAAATAAATAAATAAAACAGTTCCTTTGACTTTTCACCTATGCATCTATAGAATATCATAATATATTTCAAACCCTCCTCTGAATAAATGGCAGGTTGCTGGCACAGCTTATCGGGAGATAATTTCTCCATGACATTTTTGGATTTATTTATTTGTCAGGGACATTAAACATGATTTTTTTCACATTCAAAACTTCACATTGATGTACATGTGCCAGATTATGTGAAGATGCCTTGTTTTCATCTGATGTCCCTGGACAAGTTGATATTACAATTCATATTGTGCAATGAAACATTGTAAGCAAAACTTACAAACCCTTCTTTCTGTTGCTGGATGTTATCACAACCTCTCTCATGTTGGTTTTGAGGGAGCTTGATAATATCTTAAGTCAAGCATTTCGACTTACATGGACTGCTATTTGTATGCATCTCCGCCCTCCAAAACTGGAAGCTATCATTAGAGTGCCATCATGTTACCATGCCATAGGGTTCACTTGCAGGGGCTTTCCTCCTTTGTGTTGCTGACAGGGTAATCACTGTCTCTTTCTGAGCGAGGTCAACATGTCTTATTTACATACTGGTGTGTGTCAGCGATGTGACAGGTGTGGTTTCCCGTTATTGAACTCCTTCAGTCTGTCATTCATTTGCTGTCACCTAAATGAATACCTTGTAAAGACAGATGCATGAGTGCATTTTTTTCTGAAATATAAAAAATAGCTTCTCACGGATATAATTTAATACATGAATATAGCGTAAGCCTGGTACACTCTGCTATGAAATATAATAAAGGAAAATGCATTTATAATAGTATTACAGTGGGAGGAATAATAAAACACTTACTTTATATTGTGCTTTTGGCCAGAGCTCAAACACAAGGAACTTTTTTCCCTACTAACCTGTGAAGCATTGCTCAGTCAAACAGGTGCTTCTGCTCCCAAACTCACGTGATTAGTTGAGCCAGAAGTTCATAGGATGCAATAACATGGGATCCGGAGACAGTCTGTTAAATAAATAGTTCACCCAAAAATAAAAATTTACTTAAATTTTACTTTACCATTCAACATGCGTAGGTAAGTGTCTTTTTTATATACAGTGGGTACGGAAAGTATTCAGACCCCCTTAAATTTTTCACTCTTTGTTATATTGCAGCCATTTGCTAAAATCATTTAAGTTCTTGTTAAGTGAAAATCTGTGTGTTGTAATTAACAAATCCATCATTAAGATATTTTAATTAATTTAGCATTGCTTCTGACTAAAATATCAGTCCATAATCCATACGTATGCTTCCTCCAGTGAAAAAGTTCATCCCCTGATGTCCTCTCGCATCAAAATCCACCAACATATTTGATTTTGCTTGCAAGCAGTGCTTGATCTGTGCATATTTCTCTCCTGATTCAGACAAGATTACTTTTTCACTGGAAGAAAACAATAATACGGATAGAGATAGCAACGGTTTGAAGTCTTGATGGATTTGTTTATTACAAACATGCAGCTTTCCTCTTCACAAGATGTTAACTGATGGACTGGAGTCATGTGGATTACTTGTGGATTATTGTGATGTTTTAATCAGCTGTTTAAACTCTCATTCTGACGGCACCCATTCACTGCAGAGGATCCATTGGTGAGCAAGTGATGTAGTGCTAAATTTCTCCAAATCTGTTCTAATGAAGAAACATTCTTGGATGACTAGAGGGTTGAGTAAATCTTTAGCAACTTTTTATTTATGGGTGAACAAAACGGCTTATAGAATTAATTCATTCCAACATTCAGGGATGACCTGGATGCATGCAAACTTTCAGTGAATTGGAACATGAAACTCCATCAGATCTTGCTTTGATTGGACAAGATACTGGAAAAATGAAACCTATTGTTTCTGTGTTTTATTTTATTTTATCCGAAGCAGCATGTAATCCAACAGTATGAAATTTTTTTGGTGTGCAGCATATTAAAGGGGTGGTTCACTAGGTTTTTTCTAGGCTTGATTGTGTTTATGGGGTACAGTCTAACATGTGTTAATGCTTAGTTTAAAAAAAACGCATTCTTTTTCACATAATTTACCTTTATTCCACACAGCTCTGTCCCTTCTTTGAGAAACGGGCTGATCTATTAAACTGCCAGAATTTTAAAAGACGATATCTCCGTTTGCATTGTACTTTCAGCTTTGTAACTTTGCAGATATTGTTTATGCTCAAACAGCAACATTACACACTAACTAACGTTAAAAAAAGTGAAATCGCAATGAACCACACCTTTAACATTTATGCTATGAACAGATGGTATCATATATCTCTGTACTTCTCCTTAATCAGCTTAATACCGTGGCATTTATTTATTTATTTACTTATTTACATTTTTCATTTATTAATACTATTTATTTAATACTGTTTTGTGTACTTACCCTGAGATATTACATTTTAGCATGTAACTGATCACATTGTGCAACAACAACGATACTTCAAATCATGTTTGAGGCTTTTAGTGTGCCTTTAGTTTTCTATGCAATTGGACATATGGTTTTTAGCAGGTGGGCGATAAAATGTGCAAAACGATCATACACTTGCTAAAGTGTACTTGAGGCATATTGACTTGGAAGTGGGCTTTATGCATTTTTATATCTTAGTTTTGGATTGCTAAATGGGTATATAATGTATTCACTATTAGAAAGTAAAAAAAATACTGTTCACGCTGTTATTTGTAAATGCTACTGCTTATGTTAGCTTTTAATATACGGTTTTATCCTGATTAAAGCTTTAATACAGTACAGCAACCGCATGCGCGTCCATGTTTAATGCTTCTCATAGCTATGTGAAAATAAGTGTATAATTGGAACAGTTCATTGTGGAGCTGAATGAGAGAGATAGAGAGAGAAAGAGAGAGAGATTCAGAGCGTGTGTAGAGCAGGGGAACGCGAGGAACAGTGAACCGCTGCTTTTGAACATTGATTTTGAAACCTGTGAATCGTTAGAAGACAGAATCGTGATTCATATATGAACAGATTTTTATGTGCACCTCTAGTTTTCTCTTCCTCTTTTCTAAAGCAGCGCAGCATGGCCCCGCCCCCTTTGCTGCCTTTTCCCGAGGGCGGAGTTTATCTGGGTTTGTGATGTCACGAACCCGGGAAGTAACTCGTTGTAGTCCCTACCAGCCGTTTTTGTAGGCATTAAACTGCCAGAAATTTAAAAGACGATATCTCCGTTTGCATTGAACTTTCAGCTTCGTAACTTTGCAGATATTGTTTATGCTCAAACAGCAACATTACACACTAACATTAAAAAAGTGAAATTGCAATGAACCACCCCTTTAAAGGATTTTAAATGTGGATAATGCATAGTTCATTTGAATGACAAACATTCACATCCCTTTGAACGGTGTTTTTCACAGCACCGCTATTAACATGAGACCTACTTCTTTCTTAAAAAGCCTCTGATGTTGACATAAGACCTACTTCCTTTTTAAAAATGGCAGTTCATTTTTTGTTCTTTATCCCAAGAGATAATTTGGCAGCAGCAGGTGAAGAAGTGGCAGAATCAGTTGTTGTATTATTAAAGTTGATGGTGTTCCGGTGTACGTTTTATCAAGTCATCCATTTATATGTGGGAGTGCAATAACGGCAGCCTTTTTTTAACTTGTAGTTTCAATTCGAGGGCAAAAAAGTGGAACACTTTGTATGTGTTGAGACAGCAGAGACTGTCTCAGAGGACTAACCCTGATTCACTGTCTAGTTCCCATCTCAGTATTTCTCACAAGCCTCATTAGATGCAGGTGTGCTGTCTGCACATACAGAGCCCGAGGCGGAGGCATTGATGAGATACCGCTATGAATTGTGTGTCGTGTGCGTCATTAAATCCTCATTTGTGACTGTAATTGCAACTTCAGGTTCAGCAAGATTAGTGAGAGATTTCGACGTATAGACCAAAGCTAATAATTTCGGGCTGGTTTAATCACTATGTATGGACCGCTCGCTTTCCTTTCAGGTGATTTGTTGGACCCCTGCAATAGATTTTCTGGTTAAATTTGGAAGTGTGACTCTGCTGACTAAGTGGCCAAGGAATGTATTTTACAATACCTTTTGTCTGAGCCATGGCCTTGTGGTTAGACCTCCGACATATTGAGCGGTGACAAGCGACATATCTTGATCCCATCATTTCCTGTCCTCTCTCAACTATGTTTTATATTTCACTGAAGAAATTTGAGCGGTGCTTAAACTCTCCAAGACAGGGTGTTGTTAGTGGTTGGCAGAGCATTGCTTTGCTATTGTTAAGGTGTTTTGAATGGCTGCTTGGGTATTCTGGGTGATTGCTATGTAATTGCTCTCTAGCCCAAGTCAAATGTAATTCTGTTTGATTTCAAACATGAAAATTAATGCAACAAGTTTTGTCTGACTGACAGGTGGCTGCTTTCCATGCCTACATACATGCATGCTCTGTAATCGGTCCTCGTGCCTCGTGGTAATATACTCAATGCATGAATGGTCAAATGCACTTCTTGGTGAAGGTGTCTTGGCAAGGTATAAATGTTAACAAAGTCAGTTTATCATAAGTGGTTGTAAACTGGCGTCTGACATTTTGTAAGTCAAAATATAACATTATCCAAATCATGTGCACAGCCATGCAGTGTTATTTTAGTATTATTTTTTAAGTTTTGAATTAGCTTTTTAAAAAAAATATTTCTGTCAGGACCACTATCGTCAAAGATGATTGACAATTAGCATACAGTTTGAATTGGCGGTATGGTTCTGTTCTGGGCAAGAGCAGCATTTCTTAAATTTGCATTTAAGTTTCTAATATTCTTAATATATTTTTATTTACTTTCAGCTTTATTTCAGTTGACAAAATAATGTATTTTTTTAGTTTTACTTTTAGTTTTAGTTGCAGTTATATAAATCCACCACTGCCTATTATGTCATTATTATTCATTCAATTGCATTATTGACAAAAAAACAACAACACTCACTTAATCTGTTTCTTAATTATATTACCAACTGTGTTTGAAAGCAATATGGCATTGTTTTATATTAATATTAAACAATTATTTGTTATATTTAAATATATAAATAAATTATTAAAATATTTAAATGAATTATATTTAGATATAAATATGTATATATTAATGAAGTATAATATTAATTATATATTTAATATTTATATTAAATATATAAATGTATTTAAATACTAATAATATTATTTTTATTAGTAAATTAAGGCTTTATACATCTAACATAACTCTAATAGTGAGTAGAGAAAGATGTTTTCAACTTAATACAAACTAGTGCTGTCAAACGATTAATCGCGGTTAATCAAAATAAAGGTTTTTGTTCACATACTATATGTGTGTGTACTGTGTATATTTATTAGGTATATATATATATACACAAATGCATGTATTTAAGAAAAATATGTTGTTTATATATTAAATATATTTATATATAATATAAATTATATGAATATAAATATATACATATACATTGCAAATATTTTCAAAATATATACTGTTTGTGTTTGTATTTATATACATAATAAATATACACAGCACACTCACATATATTATGTAAACAAAAACTTTTATTTTGGATGCGATTAATCGCAATTAATCGTTTGACAGCACGAATACAAACTAAATATTTTCAGATATTATTTTAATCATTTACTTTGGCTTTTATTGGTTATTTAATGGTGGAAACAACATGGTTTAGACTGAAATAAACTGAAATGCTGGTGTCGTGATTAACTAATAAGGACCTGTTTTTTTTTTAAAGATACTGCACTATATTTCAATGGCAAACTTTAGGATTGCCTATAGTGGCCAGTGCTGGGTGGTAGCCATCTGTCTCTACTTCGAGAAGAGCCCCAGCACAGCTGATGTGATCCTAACCCTTCCTGTTGAAACTGCTTCCAGTCAGTCCCTCTGGATGGAGATCACAGCAGTGAGTCACACTTAATCACAGCACACAGAGGAGCCAGAGCCGAGGTCACGTCTGCCAGAGCCAAAACACACAGCAGCGTTCTAAAGCAACAGCAGGGGGTTCGCAGCAGTGCCATGGAGTGGCTGGAGCCATTAGTGCTGGGGTGTGTGTCTGTTTGTGTGCCACTGAAAACATGTCACAAACAGAGTCCCTCCGAGTGGTTGGTTAAAAAATAATCACGATTACCCTCTCATTATTTAGGTAATAATGCCTTACACCGTGTCCCACCCGGGCACAACGCAACAAAGCGTCCAGCGATGAAAGCAATCACTTGCTAGTTAATCCCAGTTTCTGTGCTAACTAGCCAAGACAAATGACACAACAGTTTTATCAGTCGTTTGGTTTCTCTTTCTGTGGCATCGTGCCGGATAATCATGCTCACAGCTGCTCGTTATATACAGTGGATGGAGTCCAAAAACCTGAGAATGAAAATGGTTTTAATTATTATAATTATTTATTATATATTAGTTTAATTTTTTTTCAGAATTGTATTATTTATATGACTTACAATAATATTATTATTATTTATGTAATGCCATTTTTGTATTACAAATTATATATATATATATGGGCTGCACGATAAATCGCATGCGATATTTAACGCGCATCTTATCAGTAAAGCCGGTTCTGTAATCAGCGGTAAATCTCCATCACCTGCGTGCTTTCACATTGAGCAGCATTAACTACACAGAGCCGTGTTTGTCTGACGAGCTGCGCAAAACCACGTTCATATTCGCGCGATTTTTTGCGC
>NW_015653488.1:140052-150837 GCF_001515625.1 Sinocyclocheilus rhinocerous
TCGGTTAGCCTAACGCAGTACACGTAGCAAGGTGTGTATATATATATATATATATATATATAAATCTTTGTCTTTCAATAATTCTTATTTATAATAATATTTTCGCAACATAACGTTTTTAATATTTTAAATCCAAAACTATTTTTTTCTATTCATTTTCCTTTTAGAGCCCACTATACTGTATATTAAACATCAAACATGGACAATGTGGCATTAACTGTAGAAGCTGAAAAACATTGAGCATTATGTGATAAATATGTACCGTAAAGTCTATTATAACAAATGAAGTTCCACAAGCATTCATCTTGTAGTTTTTCATTTGAAGTGTGGCCATAAAGAGCAAAGAGCGGGTTGGTTGAGTCAGTTTTTAGTGTCGATATAAAATGATAGTTTTTTTCTCATATTTTAAATAAGATTTTATTTTTGTATTTTCTGTTTTCACTTAAATTTGTGTAATAGTTTTAGTAATTTGGTCATTTATTTGTATTTATTTTTTTTAATTTGCCCTTTTTTATAATTTTTTATTTGTGACTCTGGACCACAAAACCAGTCTTAAGTCGCTTGGGTATATTTGTAGCAATAGCCAAAAATACATTGTATGGGTCAAAATTATAGATTTTTCTTTTATGCCAAAAATCTTTAGGATTTTAAGTAAAGATCATGTTCCATGAAGATATTTTGTAAATTTCCTACTGTAAATATATTAAAACTAAATTTTTGATTAGTAATATGCATTGCTAAAGACTTCATTTGGACAATAAATAAGATTTTATTTTTGTATTTTCTGTTTTCACTTAAATTTGTGTAATAGTTTTAGTAATTTGGTCATTTATTTGTATTTATTTTTTTTAATTTGCCCTTTTTTATAATTTTTTATTTGTGACTCTGGACCACAAAACCAGTCTTAAGTCGCTGGGGTATATTTGTAGCAATAGCCAAAAATACATTGTATGGGTCAAAATTATAGATTTTTCTTTTATGCCAAAAATCTTTAGGATTTTAAGTAAAGATCATGTTCCATGAAGATATTTTGTAAATTTCCTATCGTAGATATATCAAAACTTCATTTTTTATTAGTAATATGCATTGCTAAGGACTTCATTTGGACAACTTTAAAGGCGATTTTCTCAGTATTTTGTTTTTTTTGCACCCTCAGATTCCAGATTTTCAAATAGTTGTACCTCAACCAAATATTGTCCTATCCTAACAAACCATACATCAATGGAAAGCTTATTTATTCAGCTTTCGGGTGATGTATAAATCTCGATTTTGAAAAATTGACACTTAAGACTGGTTTTGTGGTCCAGGGTCACATTTATTAATTTTTATTTAGTTTTAGTTATTTTAGTACTTTAAATGAAAATTAGAAATGTATTTTCCCTTGGAAACTAGCTGACATTTTATTTCTGAGAAAAAAATATGCAAAACATTTTTATGGTTTTAGTTAACTGTAATAACCTTGGTTTAAACACTTCATAATCTCAGCAAATGCTGTCCGTCATCTGCCCGTTATATCATGAATACTGTGTATTCTGACATTCTAGTCATTTGCATATTATGTAGCAGAGAATTACGCATGTTCGAATGTGGTGATGGTGCTTGGTGCTTTGGGCATGTTGAGTCACGAGGTTATGACTCTCTGTTGAGATTTGACATATTGACTGTGTCAGTTAGATCAGGAGTTTATTGTGTCAACAAGCCCTCATGAGATGAAGGTCCCAGGTCATGTGAACAAGTCTTCATTATTGCATAATACACCCCCGATAGGCGAAGCAGAAGGCTATTGTGCCATCCTGAAGGGCTTTTGTTTGTAATAATGACCTGCATTATCCCTTACATTATTCCTTGCCAATCAAATATTGATTTCAGTGAAAATTATTTGATTATGTGGGAAGAAATAGACTGCGGTGTGATATAAAACTAGCACACTGCTGGGTATTGGTTGCCCAGGGCAACAGCAAAATATACAGTTTCATTATACAAAAATATTTGGCCACAGAAAGCTGTGATTGATCAATTACGACCTAGTATGGCGTGTAGTAATGGCTTTGTTTTCAGCGATTTCTAATTTTCATGTGCTGTGATTTTGTTTTGCAGATGTACATACAAACGACCACGCTGACCATCTCGGTGAGTCTGAGCGCGTCTGTGTCTCTGGGGATGCTCTACATGCCGAAGGTCTATGTGGTGCTCTTCCACCCGGAACAGAATGTGGCCAAACGCAGCACTCGCAGCCTGAAAGCTGTGGTCACTGCCGCCACCATGTCTAACAAGTTCAACCCCAAGGCCAGCCTGCGGCCCAACGGAGAAGCCAAGTCGGAGCTGTGCGAGAACCTGGAAACTCAGGGTGAGCGGGTTTGATGATAAACACTGTTTTGTTACTGACACTGATTTTTATACTGCAATAAACGTGTTATTGTAATCTTTAAAAATGTAATTCATCATCATTCCTTTGCTCGCTTAAACGGATCTGAATTTGAAGAGGGTTGCAAAATTGTGCCTCAGCAGTCTGGATGCGGTTGCTTTAGATTTCTCTTTCTTTTAAAGGCTGAATTCACCCAAAATCAACAAATCTGTTATTATTTACTCCTTGATCATTCCAAACCAATATAACTTTCTTTTTTATAATGCAATGAAGACATTTAATGGCGTCTGTGTGATGATCATAACAAGACAACCCGCTAATCGTCTGGCTCACATTGCGAAAGGTTATTTTGGTTTCATTATGTTAGAATCTAAACATTTGGCATCAGATATGGGTTTTTAAATGATCAAGAGGCAAATCAGTTGAATCGTTACTACAGTCCTTACCGAAACCCATCTCCTGCTAATTTAAATATCAATAAAACACAGCAGCTGAGAAACAAGCTTTGTAATACAGCAGTAAATAAAACCCTGCTGCCTCAGCAGAAATAACTCACATTCTAGAACAGAAGCAAACCTGTAGCTGTCTTGAAAGAGAAACGAAAGGCTGAGTCTTTGTTCGCATAATTATATTATTCATTAAGGCCCTGATTTACCAAGATCCCAAATAAAATGTACTAATTGGCTTGTGCAGTCTATCAAATTGTCTGTAAGCATTATGGGTATACTAAGGGTAAGAATAACACAAATAGCCACACATGCACTTGTTTCATTTTGTATATTTAGGTTTTCAATTTAAGATTTGTTTCGATGTTACAAAAAAGTTTTAATTTTGTATTTTTATGTACACTTAGTTGCAGCGCCTGGATAGGTACTGTCTTGCAGATGAGTGTGTTTTATATGTTTTAAGTTTGAATATGACATCACATGTTACATTCAGATATGATTTTGTGCTCTTAATCTAATGTGGTATTCATTTGCACACCTTTTCTGAAGTTTTCAGAGATGATAAATCACTTTGCAAGAACTTTTTAATTAATTTGCATTGACGTTGCCCTTTATTTTGCATGCCCCAAATGACATATTCATTAAGAGAAACCTGCGAAAACAGACAAGATGCGCTATCTTCTGGTGCTATATCTGGAATACAGAATCCTCAGTAGACACAGCAGATTATTATTATTTTTTTTTGCATGTGCCATCTGGTTTGTACGGAGCCCGGGAAGTCACCTGTAGGAGAAAAAAAAACAATCCGTGGCGACGGTTTTGCAATCCGTCCCCTCAGTTTATAAACCGTACTCACGAATTCTTAAACTGTTCCCTCGGTTTAACAAATCATGCCCACGCGTGTGTTTTATATGCACAAAAATTTAGTAAATCACAGACTAAAAGTGTGTTTCACTGCCTATGTGAATGTAGTTAGACAGTACAGCAGTTTTGAGACATCATCAATTGTGCCTTGATACCCCAGACTCCCATTTAGTCTACTATTTTTTCAAATAGCCTCTAGCATTAGCATTTTCATTACCTTAATCTGTGATGTGATGTCAAATGCAGCAGACAGGGAGAAAAATAAAATGCAAATATAAATCCAATTCACCCTTTCAGTAGACATAGTAAGACATCTACTATTAGCGATTCACCAAAATTAATTTAACACCAGTAAATGAAAGGTTTTATTAGGCCAAAATTGAAATTAATGAAATTAATGTTGTTGTTGAGCCAAAAAACGAAACCGAAGTTGTATAAACATGTGCTTTTTTTTTGTCTTTTTGTTTTGTGAAAAGAATTAAGTTTGTACTCTAATTTGTTGTTGAACTATAAATATTTAAATGGTGGCTGTAATAGCAACTTGTTTTCATTCAAACAGATTAAGTAAAATATTATGAATATGTAATATAGTAGCATATAGTGCTCATTTTTTGTAGCTGACTAATGACTTTATGGACACTGAAGGGCTTTCCTGAGATAAATACAACATTACTTGACATTGTTTACAAGCTGATTTATTGACTTCCCTACACTACTTGAGCGATTACTTGAGACATTATACATTTCTGTAAGTTCTACTGTTTCTTTCAACAGACCTTCTGATGTTCATTCACGCTTCGAGTGTCAAACCCACACGTATTGTTTGTTTTTTTGGATAAAATTAACAGAATTCGAAAGTTGACCGTGTTTTATATTAAAAGCAAAAATGCAAGGCTGTTGCAGTTATTTGGATGGCAGATGCATAAAACAGCATAGAATAAAAGATCAATCTTGTGATTTAATAATCCATATCATTATCAATTAAAAACGAAAAACTGATATTAGTCAACAGTTTCGGCCCTTCAAAACTATTTCAGCCAAAACCAAAATTTGCTGTTTCGATCAAATTTTTTGTTGCTGCAATTTCGGTGAATCACTATCTATAATATAGTAAAATATTTGTGCTTCATATGTTATTTACAAAAACCTTTTTCCCCCAGAATAAACAGATCAGGTTGAATTGTCGTCAGTGAAGCAACTTGTTTATTTGCAGGCAGATGGTGTCACATCTACTATCAGGGGCTAACAGGGTCATGCTAACCAACTCTACTTTGACCCCTTTGATGTGGGAAATGTTGTTCCATGCAAGCTGAAAAAGCATGTGCGGATGCACACGTAAAAAATCCACCAAAAAAAAAAGGCAGAGTCCAGGCAGAGATGAATATTAAAATTCACAATGATGTGAATTTAATGTGACATTTCCCAAGATATATCTGTACATTCACTTGTTCTAGAATAAAATATCACGCTAAACCAATTCAAAGTATCATGTCAGACTAGGAAGGCACAAATGATCTGCTTCCATTACATTGCATTTGGCATTCACAGCAACGCACATCCACTCTGCTTTCATTATGTAGCATTTTATATTCATTTTGCAGTGTAGCATTACCCAGTAAATCATATTGTAGGTCTTAATAACAAATAGCTCTGAATTAAGGGAGACATCCAGATAAATGTTTTGACAACAGAATTAAATTTGTGTAATGAAGTTTGCTACATAGATGAAAATTCGCCCAATTAAGCATGGCTAGTTAGCACACAGTGTTTTCAGCAAATATTTACCGCCAGTTGCATGACCGTACCAGACTGCTACCAAACCCAGTGTGAATTTCATCTGCTCAGTTCCTCTTGTACATATTCAGCAGCTCTGTATAGCACCACTTTGAATTCAGTGCAGTGGAACTATGTGCTTTTGTAAATGAGGTATTAGAGTCAGTGACTACATTAGCATGTGCCCTTTTGAAAGATCTTACTAGAATTATTTAACACAAGCAGTTTTTTGCATGTAAAGCAAATGCAAGCTAACAAATAACTTTTCTGTGGCTCAGGGATGTCTAACATTTCATGAATGCATTAAAGGGGAAACAGGATCTCCTTGTTGATTCTAATTGATTTGTGATCCTCCTTTAAGACTTAAATTGCATTAAGTAAAAGTGTCTGTTAAGTGTCTTAATGTAGCGTAATGTGATAGAAATGTTGCTATAAAGTGCTACAATTACTTCTAAGTGAATTGCATGACATTGAATTATTATGTAGCTCCTAATTGTATTTCTAGTCGAGCAAGGACTCATCTCTCTGTGCGTGTTATATGCAGTAATCATCATTATATTATTAGCATGGGCGTGCTACAACAACATAGCTTTCAAGTAAAGTTGAATATATCTTGACTTTGTGCACATGACTGACCAGAAAAGAACCAGGAGGAAACTTAGTATTCTCAGTCTTATCTGACTTGTGAATGTTAAAAACCATGTGAAAGATGGCGGGGAGTACCTAGCAGTAGCCGTTTTTTTTTTTTTTTTATTACAATGCAACAATTTTAATCTGAAGAATATGCATAAATAAAACATAAATGTTGTATAAAAACTATAATATGTATTCACTTGCACTTATCCACTGTTACAAACAAAAAAAAGACACTATAGTTCAAAAGTTCACAAGAAATATGTTTTGAAAGAAATTAATACATTTATTAAGCAATAAAGCATTAAATTGATCAAAGGTGACTACATTTACAGTGTTAATTTTTTTTCAAATAAATGCTGTTCTTTTGAACTTTTTTATTAGCATATTAGCAAATCAGCATATTAGAATGATTTCTGAAGGATCATGTGCAGTGGCGGCTCGTCGGGGGAGGCACAGCTTCACCAAAATTTTGAGGTGAAAATGGAAGGACGATTTAATGTTAATAAAATTCACAATTCATTTAAATTCATGTCTCAGAATGTGTATTTTTTGTTTAATTTCACAGCTGTAATACCATAACATGTTAATGAAGTTGGAAAGCGCTGCTATTATATCACGAATGTGCCGAATCTGCTGATGTAATATTGATAGAGAAGGGTAGGGGGAGGCCGGGGGATAGCTGAGTTCTCGTGCCTCCGTTGGTAAAAAAATTAGCCAATCAGCATCAAGTGTTCATTTTCAGTGCTGAGGAGTGTTGAGAAAAGAAACCTCGTAGTGGAGGCTAGCCTCCCTTCTGGTATATCAACCAATCATCAAAGACACGTAAATTACGTGATATTAGCTTGAACGTCTCCCGCTGCGCTGATAATGTACCAAGTACTTATGAGTAGCGATATTGAATATTTGATCGCCAACAGATTTACCAAGCTGTCATTCAAACAGTACATATACAAATTAAAAATAAAGGGAGAACACGCCTAAGCTGATCACGTTACAGCAGTCGGCTCTTTTAACACAGACTTTTAAGAAGGGATGGATGTTTGCTTCAAGTGATAGGCCAGGTAAGTGAAATTATATTATCTTGCTGTATGTGTCGTTTTCTTTACGTTTTCTGACTAAAAGCAACCAAAAAGCCATTTTAAAGTGGTTATCAAATAATAATAATAATCGGCAGGGATCCCCAGACCAATACAATTAGTGTGCCTCCTCTATTTTAAAACCCACGAGGCGCCACTGATAATGTGACACTTGAAAATTCAGCTTTGCATTATAGGAATACAATATATTTCAGAATATATTAAAATAGAAAACAATAAAGATATTTAAGTAATAATATTTCTTATTATATTTAAATTGTATTTATTTATTTTTTGATCAAATAAATGCAGCCTTGTTGAGAATAAGAGACTTCTTTAAGATACATTAAAAACATCTTGCTGACCCAAAACTTTTGAACATTAGTGTCTAAATACATTTTTGGTTTTCCATATTTGTAGAATCATTATTAGGTACACTTGAAGGCAGCATAAAACACACTAAAATAAATCCAAATCACAATTATTTTCAAGAAATATTTTTATTTTGAAAAATACATTAAAGAGCTGTTTTTAATTAGTTTCGTGCTCTGGGTCTAATCCTGCATATTCTATAACATAATCGGTTTGGGCTTTTGCACTATAGGCAATATTGTACTTTAAGTTTAATTATTCATGCAGCCTAAAAAGGTAGTATGTAACCCATTAAGAAACACTGTGTACCTGTGCAACAGTGCATTCTGTTAAGGTGACAAGTCATTAACAAAGCAATATGACACATTTCCCACCCATTGCTTTTTCACAATTTTTAAGACTTTTTCCACAATCAGGTGACTTGCAAGTATTCACAGTCTCAATTTACCACATATGTGACGTTGTTCACTCTGTCTTCTCTGAAGCACCTAAAGTCACACTTCTGAAGTCACACTTCTTGTCATCTCACCTACCGGTAGTAAAAGAAGATCTTGAACCAATCAAGATAAGGACAAAACATGTTTGATGTAGCTACTGTCAGCTCATATATTTGACATATTATTCACAGTCATAGCGAGATGCACTCCATTAGTGCATCTACAAAAGTCAGTACTTGGCAAGCAGTTTTATCACTGATATAAAAGACACTTTAGGATTCCAAAGTAACAGTCCATCTTTGATATCATTGCAATGCAGAACGTGTATAGAGTTTAGTGATGCATATAAACAAGATCAAATTGTAATGTGTGTGTGATGTTGCCTACAAAGATCATAGAAACTTGCCAAAGAATGAGGATAAGAGGATGAGAATGACAAGGTCAGTTGATCAAACTCATAGTTACATTATATGAACATCAATAGGTTTTCTCATGTGTCCTTTAAGGAAAAGAGTTTTGCTCTTGGGTGGAATGTAAATATAATCAATATTAATATGAGTCTGCTTTACATCAGCCGTCAGGATTTGTATGACTAAAAAGATCAATGTAGGTCTCTTTGAAATAGTCTCTCGACATCATAATCGTGCATGACCACCATACAGCTATACTGAGGAATAGCTTGTTGAATTCAAAACCACAATATCATATTTTGTTGCCTTGGTTAGAGAGTTGTTGTTGACGCCTTGATCCTTGACCAGAAAACAAACAATGAGTCAGACTGTTACAATTTATTATCAGAAATATATTTTCATCATTTTTTTTAATATTGTGGCTAAACAAAGCTAAATTGTGAAGATATCATGCAGCATACTTTATTATTTCTGTCTGTTAGGCGATACACATCTAAAATTAGGCTTAAAGTTTTTTTTGTTAGGATTAGTTAGCATATTCCTTCAGGCTACCTTTTAATGACAATTACATTTTTAATGCCTCCTGACAATTTCTGTGCAAGGTCATTTAATTTCAGGGCAGATTGAGCCAGCGAGAAAGCACCTCTGCATATCCAAGTTCAATGGGCCTTAAGGCCAAATGGGCCCCAACAGTTTCAATTATAACACAGAAACATATACATCTGTGTTTGCAATAGGTGTTCACACACTACAGAGCTGATCAATATAAAGATGGAGATTTTACACTGTAAAACTGCATTCTGTTAACCTGGATTTGGCCTCTTGTAGCGTATTGCTAGATTGTTAGATTTAACTGCTCAGTTGTTTCATTAAAATAAATAAATAGTAGGCTACTCATGAAAAATGCAAAAACACAAAATCCTATGTGTTTGAAAAGTACTGTCCTGTTAAGAGCGTGTTGGTGTTAGTCGCTGTGTGCATGTAGTGATAGCTGAGCTGAGCTGAATGCGCTCATGCGTAAAAAGGAGTTCATAATGTTACTTTGAAATGCATAAGAAACGTATTTCAGCACCAAATTATGCTTGTTCATTTATCCGTCTGTGCAGTTAGCCAAAGTTCAGCTATCCATTTGGTGCCTAAAATCATTTGTTTAGACACGTGTGCAATGACAGTACTCTTAATGTCAGGGATACATATGTTCATAGTTGTAATATGTGCTGTATCATTATTATTTAAACATAATAGAACATGCACACATAACACCCAACCCGTCATTCAAATACAGTGGGTATAACTTTGAGCCGTTTTTCAAGGTCTAACATCCTAACATCCCAGAGCATGCTAGGTAGGATAGGCTTATTTTTTTCCTAATTCAAATAGTATATATATATATATATATATATATATGTATATATATGTATATATATATATATGTATATTATCAGACTTCAGAATGTACTGTGTCTTAAGATAAAGTTGGGAGTGTGTCATTTTTTATGCAAAGTTTGTTTACAGTTCATTGAGTGCACTGAGTGCCAAAGACTATAACTCTGAGCATTGCTTGGGTATCAATCATTATTTGCACTTGCGTTATTTGCACTTAATGTAAAGATGCATTTTGTTGCTATTTAAACAGTACAGCTCTTTACACTGAGTCTAAGTAGCAGCTTTTTTCACTTGGTTTCTTATGTTGCTTTCTTCTATTTCAGCTTAATACACAGAGACAACTATAAGTAAGCTCATTTCTTGGATGCTTTCCCCCAAAAGTGATTTAAGCCTATAGGCTGTATTATAATGGTGTGATGCATACATTTGCTTGTAGCATAAAACGTCTCAGGTTACGTATGTAACCCTAGTTCCTCGAGGGAACGAGACGCTGCGTCGGAAACGCTAGGGGAATGCCCTTCAGCGTGACGGGCTCTGAACCTCGTGTGTAATCAGACCAATAGATGGGCGAGACGTCACGGCGGGTGACGTAATGACCAGGAAGCTATAAAAGCACGTGCGGTGAGACCAACGTCAGCTCCTAGGAATGAAGCAAGCGCTGGCAGGGACGCCGGAAGTATGGCACTCTATTGGTCTGATTACACACGAGGTTCAGAGCCCGTCACGCTGAAGGGCGTTCCCCTAGCGTTTCCGACGCAGCTCGAGTTCCTGAAGAGGAAACTGAGTTGGTGTATACAAAATAATATGGTAACACTTTACAATAAGGTTTCATTTCTTAACATTAGTTAACTGCAGTAGCCCTAGTATAAATACCTCTACAGCATTTATTAATCTTCAAATAATGTTACTTTTTTCATTTATTAAAGGGGTCATATGATGCTGCTAAAAAGAACATTATTTTGTGTATTTGGTGTAATGAAATGTGTTTATGCGGTTTAAAGTTCAAAAAACACATTATTT
>NW_015653488.1:151222-155263 GCF_001515625.1 Sinocyclocheilus rhinocerous
AAAGTTTATGTATTTCCTCAGCGACCAGCACGGATCAGTTCTAGGCATGACGAAGTGGATATCATCCTCTTTTGGAAGGCCAACCAAAGTAGTTTTGCTTTCACAACGAAGCACACAGCGTCTTCAGGACATGGCTGCAGCGTCAACAATACTACAGTGAGAATAAACGTTACGCCTTCTTTCTTTGCGTGAACGTTTGGGCGGCGTTATGCAAATCTTCCGAGATCGTGACGTAGGTATGTGGGGGTGTGTTAGAACGAGCCGTTTTAGGTAGGCGTGGTTAACTCTTAACTTTTATAAAGAATATCTCTTTGGTTTTGAGACTTTAGTGTTTGCAACTTTACAGATCTTCTTTATGCACCAAGAGCTTGTAACACTCCAAAGAGAAAGGAAAAATTGAAATCGCATCATATGACCCCTTTAATACATTTTTTAAATCAAATGTTGCGTCTGTTAACATTAGTTAATGCACTGCATTAACTAAAATTAACAAAGGTTAATATGCTGTAAAAAATATATTGCTCATGCTAATGAATGCTTGCATTGTTAACAGTGTTACCAAATAAGACCTTACTGTAAAGTGCTACCAATAATATTGAACAGCATTTTGTTTGAAATAAGACTGCATTGCAGATAATATATTGGTATATGCCTTTTATCTTTAAATTGTTTAGCATGATTGAAATTTCCAGTGTTACCGTGCCTTGCAAACGCATTCACAGCCTTTAAAAATCCTACATTGAAATCTACTTCTATGTGACATATTTATTTTAATATAACTTTATGTTAGGAAACTTCCTAGCAGAGATAAAATGCTGAAATTAGCTTTTTGCATAAGTATCCTGTCCCTGCATCGCAGACGATCCCAATTTACACAGATGAAAAACAGTTGCCCTGATGAGGACACAATTACCTCACAATTGTACTCTGCGTGTGAATCATTAAAATACGACCACATTTTCTGGATAAAAAAGTAACCCTACAGTAAAGGGATCATTATTCAGGTTGTGAATATAAAGTACATCTTCAAGGTTGAGGTACTTCAATGTGACGCAACCAATAAAAAAAATGTTTAAATCGCTGTAAACATGTTGAATGCAACACTTTAAATGAACATAATGCACATACAGCTAATACTTTTCTTTTAAAGAGAGCACTCGGGGGGTTGAAGAGCATTTAAAAATAATCATTTGGATCCAACATTGATTGATTCGCACTGTGAAATGCTTCAAAGTATGCATACCACAAAAAAAAACATTCTAGTATACAAGGTTCAATTTATTTTTCCTCTTTATGGCCATATGATGTCAAACATGTTATACTTTGCAGTGTGATTCATTGAAATGTTGTAGTGCAAAATCATGAAGTCAAGAAGCAGATATCCGTTATTTATCCGTTATCATTTTTTAGTCATTCTGTTTGATACAGATGCATTAAAATGCTGCTAAATTATTGTAAACAAAGCCTGACTAATATATGTAACCGCTCAACCTGTGTTTCAGGATATGTTGATGATAACTAAACAATGAAGACAGGTAAAGACTTTAATTATTGGTTATTGCTTGGTTTACTGTTGGACCTAATTGTTAAACTCAATCATGTTCCATTTAGCTTTAATGCTTAAACTGTGCATATCAATTAGTTTATAATAGACAATGCATTGCGCTGACATTTTTTAGAACAAAAAGCATGCATGCCACATTGTTTTTGCAAATCACTTGTTTGCACAGGGCTTTTTAAGTGAAAAACACTATACTGGGGAAAGAACTAAAGATAGCAACAAATTAGTTTTTATGCATTTTTCAACCAACAGAGAGTAGGTATGAAAACTTTCAAAACATGGCCTAGATTGCATAAACAGAAACACAAATTGGGATAGCTGACTCAAATAGAACAGTATAAACCTATGCTAGATCAAATCAAGCACCTCCAATGAAATTTTTATATAGAGAAAGAATCATTTAAATTTGCTTTTTGTGACAACGTCCCTCCCTTTTAGCTGAAATGGAGCTATTTATCTGACTGTACCTACGGGTCAGTGCTCCATTCGCCGAGGGAGAGTCCAGACCGGAGAACCGCACCAGTAGCGTTGGGTCAAATATCACCTCACCTTACTTATTCCAACGGCTCTGCATGATTGCATGAGGTAACCTTTTGATCTCCATATAACGATGCAATGAGCTTGAGTTTTCCATTGACCCTTCTTCTTTGGCAAGGTTATTACATGAATAGCTGAAGGCAGTGTCACTCATGCAACCTTTGCTGATTGTTTGCACTACACAGCTATTGCAAGATGGATGCCGAATGACAGGATTAGGCTGTTGATTACAGGTTTTTGTTGAATGAATGCTTTAAAAGCAGACTTGTCACTGTTTGCAGGTAACTTGCATGTTTTTGAAAGTATTAATCTATCCTCGAGTGCAAAAGGTGACAACAGTCTCAGTCACGTAATCCATACTTTGATATCAAACAAGACACGCTACTTGACTCCTGGCAAATTAATAGGGAGATCAAAGAAGTTGTCGTCACATTGGAAAAGGACCTGATGAGAAATGAAACATGAGGTACTGCGTCAAACCACTCTGCTTTTTATAAAGATCCCTGTGAACGTGTATCTGGTGAATTACCTCCTGTGTTTCACATCGAAAAATGCTAATAAAGCAACAGCGTTTATATTTAAAGGAATAGTTCACCTAAACATGACAATTTGCTGAAAATGTATTTACCCACATGCAGAGGCGGACAAAGTACTCAACTCCATTACTTGAGTGAAAGTACAGATACCGCTGGTCAAATATTACTCCATTACAAGTAAAAGTTGTAAAGACAGATTTTTACATAAGTAAAAGTACAGAAGTACTTGCTTTTAAAAGTACTTAAGTACCAAAAGTAAATTTCCTTTTTTATGTCAATGCACATATTTTTTATTGTTGTACGTAATACTTGCAATACCTCTGAAGTCCTATTATTGAATTGTTGTAAATAAATATCACATTTGCAACTCAGTGTTCAAAAAATGCTGAGAAATCACTTCATGTAGCCCTACAAGAGTGATTACTGATAAACTGTATGAAAAAAAAAGAAAGTCATGTTTTAGACAAGAAAAAAAAATCACTTTCAAAGCTGCTACATAGTAACGACTTTCTACTTTGAGGACATTGATGGAAATGTAGTGGAGTGAAAAGTACAATATTTGTCTTTCAAATGTAGTGAAGTTAAAGTCATAAGTTCCCAGAAAAAATAATACTCAAGTAAAGTACAATACTCAAGTAAATGTACTTAGTTACTGTCCGCCTCTGAATAATATCCAAATAATGAGAAATTACATTGCAAGCATAAGAAATAAAGTAGTAGGTGTTTAATAGTGTCAGTTAATTAGTAGGTGTCACTATGTGTTTAATAGATTGTCTGCATAGCCAACATCAGTATAATGCATTTAGAAGCCTCATTTAGTGCAGTTAGTTTCCCTTTTCTTCAGTTATTTCTCATTGTTCTAACAGTCACTGGTACCAACATGCCATCCAAGATCTAAGTGAGTTTGTTTATCGTAACAGATTTGTGGAGAAATTTAACATTACATCACTTGCTCACCAATGGATCTTCTGCAGTGAATGGGTGCCGTCAGAATGAGAGTCAAAACAGCTAATAAAAACATCACAAGTAATCCACGTGATAAAAAGCTGCATGTTTGTAAGAAACAAATGCATCATTACCCTAGTTTTTACCTTCAAATGAGTACTCGATCTATAATATTGCTTTCTCCAGTGAAAAATCTTAATCAGGAGAGAAATATGTACAGATCAATTTACAAGTGAATCAGTCCAAAACCATTTTAAACAAATATGTCGTGGATTTTGATGTGAGAGGACAACAGGGAAGGACTTTTTCACTAGAAAAAGCGTTTTATGGATTATGGACTCATATTTTGGCCAGAAGCGACCGTTTAAAGTTACAAACACGCATCTTTTCATTTAACAAGACATTGATAGCTGGATTGACTGGAGTCATGTGGATTATTTGTGGATTATTGTGATGTTTTTA
>NW_015653489.1:0-727 GCF_001515625.1 Sinocyclocheilus rhinocerous
CAGAGCGCTGGGACAACACAACACGATACTCTACAGAGGGACAAATAGAATAAAACCAGTGTCACGAGAAACTCAATGACTGGAATCAGAGAAACGCAGCTGGAATAACTAGTATATACACTAGAGATGTAACGGTATGAAATTTTCTTATCATGATTATAGTGACCAAAATGATCACGGTATTGTTAAAATGTGCTGGAAATGTTCAAAAACTACTGACACATAAATCGTTTCACCAAGTTTTATATTTAAAATCAGCAAACAACAAATAAAATTTGACTTTTTGTTTTCATAAACACTAAAACATTACCAGTAATGTTTGGATTTTAAATGACAACATGACTGACAACAGTTTATCTAATAACTAGGGTTGGGTACCGAAACCCAGTACCAATATGGCACCAGTACCTATGTAACCAGTATGTACTAGAACCGAATCAGAACACAGATTTCGGTGCCATGCCTGAGCGATCGATTGAAATATTTGTCCTCTGGTTCTCCGAAACGGATGTAAGCATCATCATCAGTGGCACCGCACGTGAAAAATACTTTCCTGACTGAGAAAATGCACGTGAACTCAAGTCGGAAAGCTCTAATAATACAAATCCAACAAATCTTTGTAGTAACGTGAGTGTCAATGTTGTTTTCACATTTCGACTTAAAAGCACGACTCGGGAAATGAGAGCATCCGAGGAGCGTGTGAATGCAATAATTACACTTGCTCTGT
>NW_015653489.1:778-1089 GCF_001515625.1 Sinocyclocheilus rhinocerous
TTCTAAACCTGTTGTCCAACAAAAGAGAACATTATAACCTTTTTACTCCACAACACCAGCCAAATGCTTCCTTCTGTGATCTGTGTGATCTGATTGTCACAGAATGAGGGAGAAAATATGTTCCATAGGCTACTTTAAAAAAAATACATCGATTACATCGATTTTATAAATATACTTAATTATTATGAAAATACCAGAGATGGCTTGAATAAAACAGATAAACTATATTGTCGCAGTCGAGTGTTTATTGTCTTTGTTTTATCATTCAAAACGTTTATATGTTCTGTTTACTCAGTTACAGCTATAATAGC
>NW_015653489.1:3281-6002 GCF_001515625.1 Sinocyclocheilus rhinocerous
TGTGTTCACTTGAATGGGTTAAATGCAGAGCACAAATTCCGAGTATGGGTTACCAAACTTGGCAAATGTCACAACTTTCACTTTCACTTAAATGTGAAATTAAAACTGCCAGTTGGTGGCAGCAAGTCACTGTTAATAAGTGAGTCATTGCGACTGAACCGAATCATTTAAATGGTTGATTCATTCAGGAACAAGATATCATTGTGTTGCTCAAAGACGCAAAACAGTGCTGTGGCTGTGTTTGGAATTATTTTCTGTTGGTGAAATAGAGCAAAAACAGGCAATATGGTGTTTAAAACGTAAGACTCTTAATATCAACTTCTTGTTTATTGAACTGCTGCATAAAATCAGTATCACATTTGAAATCATGCTGATTTTAGAGGTGAAAACTGGCACTCTTCGTGTGATATTGACTAACTCTCTTTCTGTGGTATTTTTATGCATAACTTTATGGGGAGTGTGTCAATCAACATGAATGGCGCTTAGTCTTTCACAAAACATAGCTAACGTAGGGACATCATAACTAGCCACCATATTGATTTACGGTCTTAAATATGTCCAGCGCTTTTTTTTTTTTTACAATCTATGATCCAGCGTTTATCGGGTTGTGCGTCAGTAATAATGGTCCGTGGGGAAAGGCGGTGTTCCGTGTGTAGTTACAGTAAATGGACTAAACGAAGCAACGAAATAATGTGCCTCGGTGATTTTTTGTATTCGAGTTACTCAAGGTATTCGAGGAATCGTTTCAGCTCTAGTATGCCATTACCTGCAGCATGCAGCTGAGTCCAAACACCACGGGCCTGTGCTGGGGGCAGATGTAGAAGTCTGTGAAGGGGGTTTGAGGCTGGTTGCCCCCTGCAGGCTGGGAGGTTGGGGTCGGAGGCAGAGCGTTCCCTTGCTGTGCTGAAATGCCGTGGGCCGGGTGTCCGCCTGGACCTGGTCCGAGACTGCCATCGCTCAGCAGCAAATTGAGTCGGCGTGTGCAGAAATACGCCAGCCGTCTAGATAAGTAGGCTGACTGCACAAACTCTCCCGAGTACTGAATAAAATAAAGACAGGGGTCAAAATAATCACAATCCATTCTGAAAACGACCTTGTCAAGACAGACTCAATTCTTTATGGGTTCTCTGCCCTGATTTTGGGAGACAATCTGCCGAAATCTCTGGTAAAACTGTGTTAAACTAAGCTGAAAGAATTATACTTTAATTGTTCATGTTTGTTTGGGTAAAAATGGGTAAAATTTATATTTTGTAAGATGTTTAATACTTCTCAAGTTACAGGCACGCAAACTTTGGAAAAATAATATTTATGGCTCTCGGACAGCAATGCAAATATTTTAACAGGGAAACAAGGTACATTTCTAGTTTCAAGATTATTTGTTCTTCAGACATTCTTCTATAAAAGAAAAAAGTATCAGCTGAATGCAAAGTGAAACCACATTTGGTTTCTGGCCACTGAAAATGTGTACAATTTTACATTTTACTCCTGGAGTCATACTTAGATCCCAGTATCTCTGGAAATGAACCACACAGGGCCTTAAAAATCAAGATGCCAAAAGGAAAGTTTGTTCAGACCCTAAATCTAAAAGGGTATTAAGATATCTTTGATAGAGGTCTTTTGAGTTACAAGCATGCAAACTTCGGAGAAAAAAAGTAATTTTTCCCCCCATTTTTGAACTGTCACTATTGGCATATAATGAAGATAGCAACAAAGATTACTAAAGTCAACAGATTTTACTAATAGACCTACCAATATCTGTGTAAGAATAACAATGATGCTGCCATCTTTTTGAAGTCATTTTTACCATCCTGTAATTTGTCTCTGAATCTCGGGTGAAAATTGTCATTTTGACCCTCTTCTACTGGATTACACAGTAAATATATATCCATGACATTTAATATTTTGACTCTTTTCTTCATTTATGTTTTACTTTCACTAGAAACTCACAAATTTGAGTCAGGGACCCCCTGGTTGAGTTGACATGGAATGACTCAAACATTAACTGAAATAAAATAAATACTAGTGCTTTCAAACGATTAATCGCATCCAAAATAAAAGATTTTGTTTACATAATATATGCATGTGTACTGTGTATATTTATTATGTATATATAAATACACACACATGCATGTATATATTTAAGAAAAATATGTTACGTTTATATATTAAACATATTTATATATAATATAAATTATATGAATATAAAAATATACATGTAAATATTTTCAAAATATATGCTGTATGTGTGTGTATTTATATATGTATATGTATATATGTATATATAAGTCGTGGGGGAAGTCGTGGCCTAATGGTTAGAGAGTCAGACTCGTAACCCAAAGGTTGTGGGTTCGTATTTTGTTGTTGCATTCAAGCAATTGACACCGAACTGCCGTTAATTCAAAAGTGAAAGTAAAATGGGCACACCGCTTTTACAAGCTATTTAAAAGCGAAGGAAAGCGAGGAAAAGAGGGAACGCCCCGCCCCCACGGTGATACCGGTATTACCGATGTTGTCACACGTTGATTAACCGGTGGGACGATTTCCTCACCGTTACAACCCTAATGTACAGCACTCTCTACCACGACTGAGGTGCCCTTGAGCAAGGCACCGAACCCCCAACTGCTCCCCGGGCGCAGCAGCACAAAAAAATGGCTGCCCACTGCTCTGGGTGTGTGTGTGTTCACTGCTGTGTGTGTGCACTTTGGATGGGATAAATGCAGA
>NW_015653489.1:6012-6524 GCF_001515625.1 Sinocyclocheilus rhinocerous
GCTGTGTGTGTGCACTTAGGATGGGTTAAATGCAGAGCACTAATTCCGAGTATGGGTCACCATACTTGGCCACATGTCACGACACTTAAATATACACAATACACACACATATATTATGTAAACAAAAACTTTTATTTTGGATGGGATTAATCGCGATTAATCTTTTGACAGCACTAATAAATACATTTACTAATAATTAATTATCAATTTAATGTATTAATAATTAATTTATTAATTTTATTAAATTTATAATTTATTAAATTTTTTCAGCTTTCAGCTAGCTGCCAAGGGAATATTTCTCATATTCAAGTACTAAAATAACTAAAACTACAGTAATTAAAACGAAAAACTAAAACTTAAGCTATATAAAAAACTAGGGATGTATCGATTAACCGCGAGCCGGTTGAAAATCGATTCAAATATGTGACGATTCAAATCGGTTGAGATGCTAAACCAATCGCGATTCAATTAGGGGTAGGAGTTTATATGAATGTATGTCTGAGGGGAACTTA
>NW_015653489.1:6572-36645 GCF_001515625.1 Sinocyclocheilus rhinocerous
AGAGCCTCCATAGCTTAAGGTAAACAGCAAAGATAAGTTTTTCAAAAATGAAAACAAAAAGAAAAGTAAAACTGACGGTGACAGTGCTTGCATGCCCCACCAAGAAAACGCTTTAAGCGCCACCTGCTGGCAGAGAGTGCATCTGCGTCTCATTCAGCTTTGCTGTTTCATGCAGATATTTAAACCATTAGTTTCACAAAACTGAAGTCAAATTTCGAAATTATACTTTCTATTAAAAATTAAAAACTGATCATGTTGCATGTATCTTTGTTTGGATCATGATTAAAATGCAGTGGTTGACTCTAATTTTAAACGGAAAGAGCACGGACAAAGCCTTATTTTGTTTATATGAAGAGATTTCTTTTATTTGTGTTACTTATTTATTTGATTTGGGGCTTGTTTTAAAATTTCAATTTAGTTTTGTTATTTAAATTTACATTATATTTAAATTTTGTCATTTAGCAGATGCTTTTATCCAAAGCGACTTACAAATGAGGACAATAGAAGCAATCAAAACCAACAAAAGAGCAGTAATATACAAGTGCTATATTAGTATTCACAAAGAAACATGCAGCATTTTGTCCAAGCAATAATAAAAGGACACATTTAATTTATAATTTTCAATTTCACAAAGAAATGTGCAGCATTTTGCCCAAGCAATAATAAAAGGACACATTTAATTTATAATTGGTCTTAAATTTCATTTTGTAAAAAAAAAAAAAAAAATTCATGAATCGAATCATGAGTTGAGTGAATCGTTACATCCCTATAAAAAACTAAAAGATTTTACTGAAAACAGAAAAAATAAAATAAAATCACAATAGAATTAATAAACTAGCATACCAATGATATTAAAATATCAGTCCAATAAACAATTTAGCAATGTGTAAATTTAATTGAAATATGTAATCAATTTAAACACAAAGGGCCAGGGAGTGTGCAGACCTGCTGGGGTCATGCAGCGTCACGCTGCGTTTACTGACCTGTAACAGGAGCGGCAGCAGGAATCGCAGAAGCTCGTCCTCTCCAGGCCTGATCTTCTCAAAACACTCCAGCACCCAGGTGAGGAACTCGTGTCTGTCTAACATGCCATCCTGTTACACATGTACACATACACACAATAAATAACCCCACCAACATACACAAAAACACTCCCCTTTAGATAAATGACTTAAAACATGGTGACAGTGGGCAGTATGACATATCTTTAATGTGGCATGGCAAGTGATCGTATCAATTTCGGAGACAGGCGAAAATATATTAAAAACATCTTATCATAAAAATATATTTTTCTCTGGCTCATTAAATCCTTTTATAAGACTTGGGATCCCTATATTAAAGGCCTACCTTTTGCACCTGTAACTGGCATGGCAACATGTCATCTGTTAGAAGGATTTTTTTTGTTTTTGTTTTTACTATTTACTTATATATTAGTTCATTATATCCATTTTATTCCACTTGTTATTATTTATTTATTTATCGCTTTTCTGCCCATCTGAGATAATATGAATGGGGGGATTGTGGAAGGGATTAATAATGGACAATATCTTACCGTTTACCTTGATATCGTTATTTCAATCTGTACTGTCACAAAAACCACCAATAAAAAGATTTGAAGTAAAAATATCTTCATTTGTGTTTCAAAGATTGGGTTTGGAATGACGAGGGTGTATAAATGATGAAATTTTCTAATCTTTGCGGAACATAATTCCAAGTTTCTTTGTTGCACTCAGTGCAAACTAACAGCCCTCTGTATTACATGAAGACAGCAGCACCGCATCTGTAAATAAAACTGGGCTCACCTACCTGAAACATGAACATGGCCAGCTTCTCGTTGTACTCCCACTGTTTCATGGCGGTTTCCACCTCAGCAGGAGGAGCGGGCAGAGGAGACCCGCAGCCCTGGCTGGGAGACTGTCTGTAAAACTCTGCCACCTTCTGCAGCTGCTCCCACAGGTATTTAGTAATTATCTGAGTCCATTCTGCAGAAGCCAGATAAAGCCAGTGAGGCATTGCAGCACAAAGCCCAACTACACAGCACAACAATCTTCATTCACAGATTAAACGAGGACAGCGCTGCATGTTCGATTATTATACGAGCATATAGAGCGATGCACAATAACCACACTGACCTATGCAGGGGTCAATGACGTGCCTCTTCTTCACCTTGGTTTCAGTTATGGCAGCGTGATACGCACACGTCATTTTAATCATCCAAGCAGATCGCATCACCGGCACACAGTACTTGGCAAGGTAGCCAAACACTTCCTCTTTCTTGCTGAAGATGGGAACCTAGTGCACACACACACAGCAATTAGTCTAACGCAAAACCCAAGCTTAAAAACCATTTGACCTTGAAATGTGAAATGTAGTAATGCATGTTTTTGTGTGCTGTTAACAGCATGTTCTGGATCTGCACAAGCGCTCTGTTCAGAGTTTATACACCGCAGCGTGGCAAAAGCGAACCTTTTTAGCGAGCTGAGTTAAGGGTTTGGTCCCGGCCAAGTCTGTGAACCAGTTATTAATGGAGCTCTGCGACCGCGCTGTGACGAGCCAGAAGTTGTCCTTCTGATTGACCTGCGGCTTCCTCTTGCCGGTGTCTGGAAATGTGTTCCAGCGTAACTTCTCCGCAATGATGCTGCTGAAGTTTGAGCTGATCTGTAAAGCAGAAGGTAACAGGAATGCCAAGTGTAAAAGAATGAGGTTGGTGGGTTGGTTGGGGTTTTAACACCACACCAGCTTCCTTGGTTATTTTCATAGTGAGTAACAAGCTGAAATAGTATAAAAGGGCAATTTGTCAGGTTTTTTATACTTCAGATTAAGATTTATTTAGATTAGAGTTTTAGATTAAAAATGGATTCGGGGTTGACTTCGCCTTCAAGATCTTCATTTGATATTAAGCACTTGTGTTTTACTTAGTTTCTTTTATATACATATGTGACCCTGGAGCACAAAAGCAGTCTTAAGTCGCTGGGGTATATTTGTAGCAATAGCCAAAAATACATTGTACGGGTCAAAATTATCGAAGAAAAATAACCATTTAATTTTAGAGTAGAACTGTAAAATTTCACTACTAATATTTAAGTTTTAATTTCTTTGTTTACAGATGTTAAAATATGAAACGTCCATAAAAACGTGAAACAGGCTCACTCCAGTGAGCTGTAATCTGCGCTGCGAGTGTTGTTAAACTCATCGCGGGGTTCAGCGCAGAAAATGCATTCATGGTCTTTCAGTGTGTAGGGGAGAGCGGAGCACAACCCAACACTTCTTTAGCAAAGCAAAGCAGAACTATCTAAAACAGTTTTGAGATTAAAATAATAAACACTAAAAACCGAGATGACAAATTTACTTCAGTCAGAAATTTACTTTTGCAATGATAAAATAAATGTTCAGCAATATCTTCAAAAGATATTTGAACTTTGGCACATTTTTTCCTCTATATAGAGATATGTCAAGGAAATATTGTGAAATTTAGTAAATTTTGTTATGTGGAAATGTTTAAATATTGTAGTGTTACAGTTAACCCTGTGTTTGTGCCCTGCTCACCCCGTACATGTGAAATGCTTTTTACAGACCGTTTCCCGAACGAAAACAGTGCCGAGTTCAAACAGACGATAGAAATGAATGAACATAGCCTACCTGAAACCGTTTTCATAACATTTGAATTTTCCGCTGTATGCAATCTCATACAGAATACAGCGCATTGAAGTGAGCGAGTTTTTTCTCATTAATAATGCGGACCAATTGAGCCTTTTAATAATGACATTGCTCTGAGACCCTCGCTGTTATTACAACTCATGCGCGCCCGCGCTTCAAACCACGCAACACATGTTTTAAATCGCGGACTTAATTGCGATTCAAAAATTGCAATTCGTAATTAAGGTTGGTAGGCTATATCGTGCAGCCCTAGACTGAACTGTGTGAGTGTGTGTGTCATTGAAACGCAAATTTAGCTGCAGCCAAGTGACTTTGTGCGTCCGACAGTTTGAAAACCCCTGATGTATAAATCCCAATTTCGAAAAATTTACCCTTATGACTGGTTTTGTGGTTCAGGGTCACATTTATCCATCCATTCATTATCATATAATCACTTTAATGTTCCATTTAATCATATAATCATTTATAATATTCATTTAAATCATCTGTAGCCTAAACTGGTTTCATTAATTAGCCATTTAAATTATTTTATTTGTATATTATTTTCCATTGTGTGGTTTTAAGGGATATTTGTCTTCACGAGTAAGAGATATGTTTTTTAACATCACAGGACGATGTTGTGAAGCAGTAATTTTCCATTGCTATTGCTTGTGGTATAATAACGCTTGTTGGGTTTGTCAGATGAAGTCTGAGAACGGAAACATGCACAAATAAGATTTTTATTTTTTTTTACCATCATTACATTATCTCCTGCTTTTGCTCTTCTCTGGCTTTACTCAGTAGACTTCTCAGCTGACTGAAGATTAATACAGTTTTGGGTCAAATCTGAGGGCGTTATGAAACACTTTTCAATATCTGTGATGAATATCGTATTTGTTCGTTCCTTGGGATAAACATTGGTATGACCAGATACCCGACAAAGTTCTGTGTTTCCGACAATTTGTAAAAGAGTGAGGATTTGACTGATAAAATGCATGTATGCAGATAACCTCTGCACTGATAATCTTACCTTTGAAGGGTTGAAATTGACATTTTTAGCGCTGCCATGCTCATCGCCTGAAACAGCTGGCTGGTTGTTAAATCCTTGCTTGACGTTCAATGCCGTCAAATCATCCTAACCATGAGAGAGTGATAGTTTCAGTTATTAAAGGACTCGTGCATGCATATCCCATTCTCATTTCATTGTGCTGGAGGGTTACTCAAACGCCAGAGACTTAATCCCTCATTCATCCTAATGAACTCTCAAAATGCATCAAGACAAACACTGAATTCAGAAAGAAAAATCTGCACGAGCAATTATAAGACATCACATGCAATGCTGAAAAATACGACTTATGTTATGATGCACTCTATAAAATGAAACAGATATTCAAATATACTTTCATATGTATTTTCTGTTGCTTCTATTTGCTGACAACTGAGACTGTGTCTAGCTAAACCGCACCTAAAAGCATTTTAGGCATCATAGGCACGTACACAATTTCTCCTTTTTCTGTGCATCAATATATCATTAATGTACAAAATGTTTTACGAACCCATAGGTTTTAAAACGCATCCATGAGAAACACATCAATTCAAAAGGAGTTGTCAACAAACATACACTTCCCGACAGTACCAGAGGCTATTGGGATTGTTTACATCTTTAGTATTTATTTGTAAGGAATATAGCTTTATTTATTTCTTAAAATACATAAAATAATGATTAATAACGGTTGTGGGTTTCATATGTGGCCCTTTTAAATGGCACTGTAACGATGAAAGAAGGGCTTTAAATGAAAAGCACGGTAAATACAGATTCTCAAATCATTTTTAAAGCTGGGTTTCACAAATAAAATGACCCTTTCCACTCTCTAACCATCTGCAATAACAACCACAGATGAAGACCGAAATCATTTGAGGCATAAATGTTGTTTTTTCTGTCCGGCTAACCGAGCCGTTGGTTTCATTGTTATTGGCCGTTAGCTGACGGCGGGGCCTGATCTCAACAGCCCTGAAAAACACACTTTAATTCGCTATTTAAATATTAAATGTCGCTACAGAGGAAGAGAGAAAGTCGTCTAACCTCCTTTTGCTTCGGGTCCTGCGGATAAACGTCCGGAGGACCGAGTCTGGGCCGTTTAAGAGGCCTGTGTTCGTAGCTCAGAATGCCGAAGGCAGCCATCATCCCCGCGGCATGTCAGCCGGTGTGTGGCCGATCCTGAGCGCTGCTTCTGCGGCTAGAGCTCCGCTGCTTCACCCGCTGCTTCCGCTCCGACGAGAATGATGGGTAAATACGAGACAACATAAAAGTCCCTCCAACACAACAAGTTTTTTTATTGCAATATTTAGAACAACGAACATGCGAGGGCAATAACATAAATTACATGAAAATATATATAATAAAAAACAAAGACAATTAAAAAATAATAAAATAGGAAAAGCAATAAGAAATTCACATGTCCATAACAAGTACAAATAGTTACAAATTATTCAAATAATATATTTAAGGTTTCAAAATAATTTTTCGCTTTATGTCATGTCTTATTTATTTTAAAATGAGTAAAATTTGTTTTTTTCACTGCGCGTTTACATTTGTGGATGAAGAATTTTCCATATATAATGAGTAAATTCACTATATTACCATATTTTGAAGTCAACAGTATGCTCATAAAAAATAAAACATCATTTTCTTTGAGTTGCAATTCAATCTTAGTATTTTGTTTAACAAAAAAGCCAAGTCACACCAAAATCACTTTGTGTAAATACAATAAAAAAATAAATGGACAATACTCTCAGTTTCCTCTTTACAGAAAACACACTTCAAGTCAATGTCTTTGCTAAACTTTGCAATGACCTGTTTTATAGGATAAATACGATGAACAATTTTAAATGATGCCTAATTTTATTTGTGATACAAAAACGTCTGGAGACTTTAAAGGTCTCTTTCCAGTTGGCATCTCGAAATTGTGATCTCCAAAAACCAATGGCTAAAGGAACACTGGAAATTTGGCATTTTTACTTGTTATATCAGGAGGTCCCGCAGCGTCGTTCTGGTTAATTTGCTTTGTGGTGTTTTTGATGACTGATCATATTAGCAAATGAAAAATGCTTTTTAAGTTTACTGTTCAGGATGATAAAAGTCCTAAGTGAGTGACATGGATAGTGAGTAATATTTCATACATAATGTTTATATAACGTTTGTCTTTATATAATGTATGCCATGTCAAAAAAAGTCCAGACAGGTAAAATAACGCATAATTATAAACCACATGAAAATTGACTGACAAAAGCTATGAAAACACACACACACACACACACACACACACGTTGGGTTTCCAAGTTATATTGTAACTTTCCATAAACAAATTATACTGTACAAACTGTACTGTATATTTGACCCCTTAACCCTCACAGAAAACATTATATTTTTACATTTTCAATAAATAAAATAATATTAGATTTATAAACTGTTTCCCCAAAAAGTGTCTCCACAAGGTCAATTTTTTTATTTTTTACTAGGGTTTACCTGTACCACACACACACAAAACCGTTAAATGTATAAATATAATCTTTATTCAATAAAGCATTTTTTTATAACTATCATAAAACAAGTGTTCACAAAACTATAATCTCTGAATCATGACGAACAAGGCAACTCTTAAAGATTAGCATATCTAAGTTTGTGAACCGATTTCTCTTCATCTTGATATTTCCAAGATAAATACCTAAACAGATGCTGCACGGTATGGCATATATATTTATACAAAAAAAAAAAAAATCTTGCATAATTCAGGTACCTAAATGTACAATTTTCATCCTGAAAAATAAGACAACCAAGTCATCGATTCCTGAAGAGATCACAAAGTGTAGTCTTGATATGAAGTAGTACAGACACTCCTCGAGAATGAATGAGATATTTAGCATTAATATCTTCCCAGCCTCCACGTGTGCATGAAACTACCTTGATTTCAAACATAAATTAAAGTCTCTTTAGATTTCATGAATCTTCTGAGAATATAATCAACCTAAAATAATGAAAAACACCACAGCAGATGTGATATAAGATTACACAGAAATATGCACTTAGAATACAAATAAGAACAGCACTGTCTCGTTGAATTATTGCAAGAACTCACATTGCGCATTTTTGTCACTAAAACACTATTTGCGCAATGCTTTTGACAGACATGTAACAGCAGAGGCACAAAACGTACACAGTATGAGTAACAACGAAAGCACAAGGAAATGCTACAAAATAATTGAAATAAAAATAACAGGTTTTGTGCTGATGTCCGGAATGATTGATACGATCGATCTTTGGTTGGATTCATATATGCCTGAAAATGCCAGATAAAAAGAAGGCAAATCAACAGGTGACATTACAGTCGATACATATCTTGCATACTTTTATAAAGCAAAAAAAAAAATGCTGAACGACAGGAAAACAAATACATTATCAGTGTGCAAAATTTACTTCGACCAAACACAGGCAGAAGGGAGTCGTCTTGTCCTGATGCTTCTGCGGCAGGCCAGTAACACAAATAAAGTGCCATCAACATCTTCTTCAGGACATCATACACTATATAGTCTCTCTGTGTGCTAACTATAACAATATCTTCGTCTTAAAGTACAACAAACAAACTGACAATCTCAGTTTGAGCAGCTTCAAGGATTTCAGTCTGGTGGCTCCGTGTCTTCAGTGCCTGCTGACTTCTTAGGGGTGGCTAAGTGTTTCTTCTGCTGCCACCATCATGGCACGAAAACGTGAGTTTTCATCAGCCAGCAGGTTTGAAGGGGTGTCAAACTCCAAAATCTATTTCAAAAACAACAAGACATGACTTTGACTTACTGTATATAATCCATACTGTATATATATATAGTAGGGCTGCACGATTATGACAAAAATCATAATTGTCGATTATTCCCTTGAAATTGTAATTGCGATTATTAATTACGATTATCACAATTTACATTGAATGATGTTTATACCATTGTTTGATGCAACTGCATGCCGTATTTTACATGTATTTATATGAAAATAAACAAGCTGAAAACACACTAACTGAAAAACCTTAGTGCTTTTCTATAGAAATTAAGCCTCAAATGTCAACTAAACATCGGATTGGTTTCTTCTTTAAAGGGGTCATCAGAAATTCGATGAATTGTGCAGCCCTAATATATAGGCATTATTTTGACACAAAATATCAAACCAAGTCCAATCTCTAAGCAAATGACATGTTAAGATTTTATAATACTCACACTTCACTGTTCTGAGTCAGTTATTCTACACATAAAACAAATGCATCAGATAACACTTTGAAAACATGACACTGTTAAACATTTAATTGCAACTGCATATGTTAATGTTAGTTTGACAGCTCGCTCTCTCTCTATGTATATGCACTGCAGATGTTAAAGGGGTCATATGATGCGATTTCAAGTTTTCCTTTCTCTTTGGAGTGTTACAAGCTGATTGTGCATAGATAAGATCCCTGAAGTTGCAAAGACTAAAGTCTCAAAACCAAAGAGATATTCTTTATCAAAGTTAAGACTCTGCCACGCCCCCCTAAAACGGCTCATTCTAACACGCCCCCACATATCTACCCCACTATGTGGAAATATTTGCATAATCCCGCCGCAAATGTGCACGCAAAGAAAGAAGGCATGGTGTCAGTAACCGCAGTTAGTGTTGAAGCAGCCATGTCAAGGAGACGCTGTGTGTTTCTAGGCGAAAGCAAAAGCACTTTATTTAGCCTTCCGAAAGTAGATGCATTTAGGAATCTTTAAGATTACTTACAACAGAACAGCAATGCATTTTATGGACGACCGTTTCGTGAACCTAGGAGAGGAGGTAATGCGGAAAAAATAATGTGTTTTTTGAACATTAAAGCATGTCAACATATTCTGTTACACCAAATACACAAAATAATGATCTTTAAAAAAGCATCATATGACCCCTTTAAATGTTTAACAATTATGTTAACACATTTACATCTAATTTGACATTTAACTAATTCATCACGCTCTATGAGATTTCTACAGACTGCACCTTTGGGTCTGATTATCACTTTAACTATGAACATGAACAAAGCATTATATCTATGCAAAATTAATTATTATTATGTTTTCCCCATAAAATGTGTGCTTGAGCTGTTTCTTATAAATGCCACTTGGTTTAATGTTTTGTTGTCTATGCACTTAACCACTTAAACATAACGGTGAGCGATATTGACAAAAAACGATCTCAATACTTTTGGGGAAATTTGTCGATATCAGTAACTAGACAATATTTTGCTGTGTGTGTTTTTATGCTGGTAATTTAGGCCTGTTGTGACTCCCAACGTTTTTCGTATTCATATGTGACCCTGGAGCACAAAACCAGTCATAAGTCGCTGGGGTATATTTGTAGCAATAGCCAACAATACATTGTATGGGTCAAAATTATTGATTTTTCTTTTATGCCAAAAATCATTAGGATATTAAGTAAAGATCATGTTCCATGAAGATATTTTGTAAATGTCCTACTGTAAATATATCAAAATGTAATTTTTGGTTAGTAATATGCATTGCTAAGAACTTCATTTGGACAACTTTAAAGATGATTTTCTCAATATTTAGATTTTTTTGCACCCTCAGATTCCAGATTTTCAAATAGTTGTATCTCGGACAAATATTGTCCTATCCTAACAAACCATACATCAGTGGAAAGCTTATTTATTCAGCTTTGAGATGATGTATAAATCTAAATTTCGACTGGTTTTGTGGTCCAGGGTCACATATTATATTATGTGTGATTTTTAGTTCACAGCAGCGACAGAAATAACATGTTCATTAAAGGGGTCATATGATGCTTTTTTAAAGATCATTATTTTGTGTATTTGGTGTAACAGAATATGTTGACATGCTTTAATGTTCAAAAAACACATTGTTTTGAGACTTTAGTCTTTGCAACTTCAGGGATCTTATCTATGCACAATCAGCTTGTAACACTCCAAAGAGAAAGGAAAACTTGAAATCGCATCATATGACCCCTTTAATGTGTGATATTTGCCACCTTAAATTGATTTCTAGAAACATTTTTTAATTTTTCACAGGTGTGTCTGTTTGTTTTTCAGAGCGAGTGATACAGTCTACTTGTCAGCTTCCGCACTGTTAAAACAACTATGATGTTAGCTGACACATATCGCTCACGCCTGCTCATACAGTAGAGTGTGTCTAAACTCTCACTGTATCATTGTCATTAAAACAGCAGCAGATGAAGGAGGAGACCCACCTGCCCCTGGTCCAGGACCATGATCCTGTCACAGTTCAGCACAGTGTTGAGGCGATGCGCGATCACGAGAGTGCTGCAGCCACTGAACGAGGTGCGAATGGTGTCCTGTATGAGGCGGTCTGTCTCTGTGTCAGTCGCAGCTGTTGCCTCGTCTAACAGCAGGATCTGAAACACACGTCACAAGATCGCATACAGCACATGAATCACAATACAAATCTGTTTAAAGGCCAGTTGTTGTTGTTGTTTTTTTAATTAACTTCTAGACCCCATGAAATGGTTTGAAGAGCACAGGTTTTTTTCCTTGTGTTGACTTGTCTAATTGACACTGTGGCAGGACACATCGAATGGCTTGTCTCGTCATTTTTAGAATAGCCAATAGTCACGAAACATGATTTTTGATCAAGTAAATACAAAAACGATTCAGTAAAAAATTGTGTTTATTATTTAAACTGTAACATTGTCTAAATCAGTGGTTCTCAACCAGGGGACCTCAGCAGGATCTTACAATGACTTAAAATATGACAAAACAAGTATTAAAATAAGCTGAAACTACTAAAAATAAGATGTTTCTTAATTCACCCCCTCAACAACTGTTTTGTTTGAAGAACCAGGATTCCCACTGTCCTGGAAAACCCGGAAATATGAGACAGTCTCATTTTAAAAGTGATTTCTACTTACTTTCTTTCTTTCTTTCTAAATAAATAAATAAATAACAAATAAAAAACCTTTAAAATCCTTAGGATTATTAATAACGAATACACATTTTTCTAGCCATGCCATGCTCTAAATTAGAGTAGAAACTGTGAGTAAAAATATTTGTAATATTTTTAAATCACAAATTAAATGTAAGAGTCATGTAAATTCATTGGCTAAAAAGAGTGGGATCCTTGAAAAATATTCAGCTCCTAAATCTTTTGGAATCCTGAAATGTAATGATTTTAATTTTAATTAAAATAATTTTAATGACTTATTTTAACTTACAGAGACTAGGAGTGGCCATAGTTGATAAAACACACCAAGGGTTGGGGGCCTTTTGATATTTTTGTGCAAAATGTGGGGCCTTGGAGTCAAAACACTGAGAACCACTGGTCTCAATTTTTTCCTGAAGAGGAATTATATATCTATGTGTCACTGGCATAATTCATGTATTCTATTGTAAACTGTGCTGTACAGAACGTTACACCATGTCCCATTCTCAAATCATTGCACATATTGTGCAAAGCGTCCCATGTTTACATTAACAACAAGTTAGAAAAAAAAAAAGAAAAGACTGGAAGAACTTTACATTTGTGATTTTTCAATAGTCATTCACTGTCTGCCATGTGGTGGCAATGTTTCACCACTTTAACACAGCTGAGATTCACCAGTGCATCTCAACAGCAGGGGAATAACAATGATGAATGCAAATAACACACTGCATCTAACCATATAATCAAATAGAGTCAAAGCAGCTAAATAAACTGGTTTATCCATTTTAAAGTGGGAGAAGAAACTGTAACTTTAGTTGTTGAAATTTTGGCACAAATTCTCTTACTTGATAGAGGCTAGTCAATTTAGGCAGATGCCAATAATGTACACAAGTCAACATTTGAAGTGGATCGAAAACCTTTCATCAAAGTTGTCCTAAAACCTAAAACGCGCTCTTGTCTTAGGACAACTTTGATAAACTTTTTTGATCCACTTCAAATTTTGACTACTGTAGTTCCTGGCCACAATATAGTTCCTGGTAGTATTAATATGTTTCAAGATTACATTTTAAGGAGCGGTTTGTTTACTTTTGTAAGAACTCATCCGGCTGAGAAGCAGTGCTGGAGAGCGTATCTGAGCTCAACAGTTACCTTGCTGTGTCTGAGAAGAGCTCTGGTCACACACAGCAGCTGTCTCTCTCCCACTGAGAAGTTCTCTCCGTTATCCGTCACCTCTGAATGCAGTGAATTTGGCAGCTGGCTTACCTGAAAATAAATCAACATGTGACTAAAGCACAGCTACTCCAAAGCCAATACGAAGTCAGACTTTGGAAAATCATACCAAAACCTTCTGCACTTACTCACCATGTCCTTAATGTGCGTTTTCTCCAGAGCTTCCCAGATCTGTGCATCTGTATATTGATCCCAAGGATCCAGATTTGATCTGTTGGTGATATAAGCAACTTAGTCAACATAATCTGACCCTAGTCTTACTGCGCACGATTCATCAAGTGGATGTTATTCTTGAGGAAAAAAATGTCTTTGCAATCTTCCATCAAAATGCAATAACTTGCTCGACTTTTGAAATGAAACTGCCGTTCAAAAGTTTGGGATTAGAAAGATTTGGAATGTTTTTTATAAAGAAGTCTCTTCTGCATTTATTTGATCAAATATACAGAAACAAACAGTAATACTGTGAAATATTATTACAATTTAAAATAAGTGTTTTCTATTTGAATATATTGTAAAATGTCATTTATTTCTGTGATCAAAGCTGTATTTTCAGCATCATTACTCCAGTCTTCAGTGTCACATGATCCTTCAGAAATCATTCTAATATGCTGATTTGCTGCTCAGTTATCATCAGTGTTGGAATCAGTTGTGCTGCTTAATCTTTTTTGGAACCTGTGATACTTTTTTCAGGATTCTTTGTTAAATAAAAAGTTAAAAAGAACAGCATTTATTCAAAATAGAAATCTTTTCTAACAATATAAGCCTTTACTATGTTTAGGTATGGGGTTAAAGGATCTAAAATATGGTCAAATAAGGGATACATTTGTGCCTAATAAGTGCTAATAAACAGCCAATATACTAGTAATATGCATGCTAATAAACAACTAGCTAATAGTGAGAATTGATCCTTAAAATAAAGTGTTACCGAGACTTCTTTCAAAAACATTACAAAATTATTTTTATTACAATAACAGTTGTAGCACTTGTTGTTTTTGACTTTATGTGGCAAATTTAGTATAAAAATATATAAGAAATACTTTACTTTCTAAACTCAAAGTACAGGACAGTTCAAGACTTTTCTCAAAAAAAAAAAAAAAAAGAGAAAGAAAACATGTACTGACCTCAAACGTTTGAACGGTCATGTATAGTGTTACAAAGGATTTCTATTTTGAATAAATAAATTCAAGGAATCCTGAAAAAAAGTATCACAGGTTCTAAAAAAACTTAAGCAGCAAAAACTGTTTTCAACATTGATAATAAATCAGCATATTAGAATGATTTCTGAAGGATCATGTGACACTGAAGACTGGAGTAATGATGCTGAAAATTCTGATTTGCATCACAGGAATAAATTACATTTTAAACTTTTGAACAACAGTTTATATAATGCCCACTTTTCTCAATCCAATCGATTCTAGATGGATAAAATGTCTAGTTCTACTTTTTTTCTTGTTGAATATCCTGTTTCACATTGAAGTACTGTATGTGACATTGTGTAAGTGAAATGGGTTTTTGACTTCATGACTTCAAGAACAATAGGTAAAGTGACGTGGACCGTACCTGACAGTACCAATGAAAAGAACCGGCTCTTGGGGGATGACTGACAGCTTGCTCCTCAAGTCCTCCAGACCAATGTGAGCGATGTTGACACCATCAATGATGATTGATCCTCGGCTGAGCTCCGCTAGTCTGAAGAGTGCGACGCCCAGTGAAGATTTCCCTGAAGAAACAGCCCACCTGTGTCACAATCTATTTCCTCCACCAGTAACACGACCCGCAGTAGAGACGAACACAAACGACATCTGAGAGGATAAAAAAGCCAAGTAGACAGGCGTACCTGAGCCCGTTCTGCCAACTATCCCTACGGTCTCCTCTGGAAGTACACTAAAGGAGAGATTCTTCAGAACCAGAGGAAGGTCATCCCGATATCGCATTTCCACATTCTGGAAGGTGATTCGTCCGTCTTCTGGCCAGCTGGAAGCAGGAGCGGAGGAGCCGCAGATCTGTCGAGGACCTTCGCTTTCCAGGTTCTGAGTGAATAATGATTATCTGCATTATTTTTCATGTAGGAGCAGGTGTGGCTATTAGTAGCTTGAATGTGTGAGGCTTCTGGTGTCAATCACTTCCAGTTATTTTAGCTGTACAAAATAGTCTGTTATACTGCTTGATATTACAACCATTTGTTTTCATATTATTTCAATGCATAAATATAAACACACTGGCTTGTAGTAGGTATGTGCGAGAATAGTCGACTATACGATACTGCTGCTGCTAGTCAACATTGGAAATACTAGTCATTTTTTTGCACCAATTTGTTTTGATGTTTATTTGTTCGAAGGCTTGTTATACTACCAGTTATGCAGGTCAACACTTGATATAATTTTTTTTTTTACCAGTTTAGGGGAAGCATTATAAAAAAACATTAACTTGATGACAACAATAGTTGCTATATCAAGTTTAAGCTCATTTTATTTGTATAGCACATTTACAACAGCCACCAGGCTGACCAAAGTGCTTTACAGAAGAGCAAGATTATACCACATACACAGAAAACAGGACTACCAACAAAGCCTGGTCACAGGATCGCAGGCTTCTAGACGGAGTGTAGAGATGAAGAAGTTCAGAGAGGTAGACAGGAGCTAGGTTATGTAGGGATTTATATACAAAGAGTAGAATTTTAAAGTCTATTCTCTGACAAACCAGCAACCAGTGTAGAGATCTAAGAATTGGAGTGATGTGTTCATGTTTACGACACTTTAAAAGAAGTCTGGCCACAGCGTTTTAGACGAGCTGAAAACGTGCAATTTGAGACTTTAGATGTACCGCAATATAAAGAATTGCAGTAATCTAGACGAGACGTAACAAACGCATGAACAGCCATTTCTCGAGTTTTAGGAGTGAGAAAGTTTTTTTAATTTTAGACAGTAAACGAAGCTGATAGAAACTGGATCCGATAACAGAAGAGATATGCTTATCAAATTTTAAATGCTGGTCAACAAGAACACCTAGGTTCCGCACCCGTGAGGATCTAGAAACGGATAAGCTTTCTAACTCAGGGCTTATACACTGAGAGTTCTCATTTGGACCGAAAACAATTACCTCGGTCTTGTCTTCATTTAGGAAGAGGAAATTTTGGGCTAGCCATGATTTAACCTCCTCTAAACATTGCAGAAGAGAAGTAATCACATTGGAATTGTTTCTTTGGTAGATAGATTTGAGTATCATCTGCGTAGAAATGAAAAGACGCACCATGTTTTCTTAGAATAGAGCCCAGAGGTAGCATGTAAAGAGAAAATAGAGAGGGAGCTAAAATAGAGCCTTGTGGAACGCCACAGGTCAGAGGTGCAGGAGAAGAGGTAAAATTACCCAGCTTCACTAAAAACTTTCTGTTAGACAGGTATGACTGAAACCATTTCAGAACGTTTGCTTTTAGACCTACAAAAAAAGACTCTAATCTAGATAATAGTGAGGAGTGGTCTATGGTATCAAAAGCAGCCGATAGATCTAAAAGAATAAGAACCACGAGTCTCCGGAATCAGTAGAGAGGTAAATATCATTTAACACTCAAAAGGGCAGACTCAGTGCTGTGAGCAGACTTAAAACCAGATTGAAAAATCTCATAAATACAATTACTTGATTCAGCACAATTTTCTCCAAAACTTCTGAAATGAAAGGTAAGACAGAAATTGGCCGAATTTTCTTTTTATCAAAATCCTTACAAATAAAATACCTGTAAATAATGTATAGTTGCCAGTACACATCAAGCTTTTCTTGCGATTTGTCATATTTACAGGTACTTTACATACATGAGAAATGTGATCAAACAGCAAAGGTAAAGCTTCTCCAAAGTCCGATTTGGTGAACTGATTCAACTCGTTCACTAAAAAGAACCAGTTCAAAAGAATGATTTGTTCGTGAACCGAACATCACTCCAGTCTGTTTGTCTGAGGCTCTGGATTACAGGTAATAATGTTGTAAATAATGTTTCTTGCACAGACCGATCGTTTCGCTTCATAAGACCTCGATATATCATCAGGAGCCACAGGTATTAATTTTGTGCTCCTTGATATGCTTATTTTTTATTTTCAAAAATGGGCAGCTGCTGACTTGACTATGAATCACCAAGGACCACGGTTTCAGCTAAAAATCTTCTTTACTGTTCTACCTACATGTACATCTTGGATGGCCAGAGGGTGAGTAAATTAACAGCAAATTTTCATTTTTGGGTGAACTATCCCTTTAAGAGTGTACAATGATCATAATGCAAGGCAAGCATGTCGACTGTAGGCTATATTACCTATTTTTTTTAGCGGTATTCACTATGGGATTTTACTGTTTGATTCATAGAGTAAGCAAGCTGTTTTCAAATGGATCAAACAGTTTACTGCACTTTTTTATTCTTACTGTTACTTACCTATAGCAGCTTACTTTTGCATTGCAAAATAAGCTGAATACTTTGTACTACCATTATTGGCTTCATTAATCACTGCAAAATGCTCTCTGCCACTTGGGCGGCAGCTAAGACAGCTGTACTGCTCTGCTTTGATAAGAGCCTCCTGAAACAAGCTGTGTCATACGCTATGATGTTCTGTCTGGCAAAAAACGCATCCCATGAAGCCTGCTGAGTGGGATGTAGCAGGCTCACTATGCAGCGTGCTGACCGCTGGGCTCAGCCACCTGTGTAAAGCAAAGATCTAAGTGTCTTTTGTGCGCTGTCAATTGAATAACAAACGGTCCGTCCCTTTCTATTTGTCATTGACACAACCAGCATGCATGTGTCACAGGAGTTTCTACCTTTATGTAATGATTGATCCGCTCCACTGATGTAAAACGGGCTTCGGTTTCAGAAAGCAGCCTCACGGTGAACTGAAACAGGCCGGTTAGCTGGATGTGGGAAGGGAAAGAAAACGAGGAGTGAATAACAACTGTGCAATAGTAAGCAATGCAAATTAATGACGGCACAGTAACGGTCCTGCCCTACAACCGTCCCCACTCATATACAGTGTGTGAGAGCGGCGCACCTGTACGGCGTAGGAGATGGCCAGACCGGCGTAAGCAGGAGGAATGCGGCCGTGCATGAAGACGATGAGGAGGGCGACGGTGGTGATGAGAGAAATGCTGATGAGGTCCAGACGCACAGCCAGCCAGCGCATAGCACAGCTGAACAGATAGTGACACGCTTGATTTGTGTCAAGCAGGGCTTGATTCCTGGTGGAATATAACCAATATTTAGCCTTATTTAAGTCCTTACTTTGTAAGTTAATTAATAACATACTTTTAATCTTCTATACACACACACACACACACACACACACACACTATCTATCTATCTATCTATTTTAAAATATAAGTATTTTAATGCATTATCAAAGTAATTCTTAATTATATTCATTATTAGTTTTTATTTAAAATTTAAACCTCTTAGTGTGAATTTTTCTTGAAAAGTGTGTATAATAAAATTTCTTTAAAATAAAAGTCACTAGGTTCTGTATTTTTCATGATTTTCTGATGCAGTGCCCTTTGTGAGTGTGGCATCTATGTACTGTTTGAACTTTGTGCAAACTTTCTGAGGCCACGGTACAAGCAGACCTCAAGTAAAGTTTCACTGCAGTGTTTGTCTCAGAGAAAAGTTCTGCAAAGTCATGGAGGGCATTCTGCTGTGTGAATATTACCTGTGTATGAAGTCAGCACCCCTGCCGTAAGCATAGATAGTGGATAGGCCTTGCAGACTGCTGGTGATATGAGAGGTGAAAGGGGATTGGCTGATATTTTCCAGGCGCTTCAGCTCACGAATGAGAACCCTTTGGGTAAAAAGGACAATCGGAAAAGTATATTTATATATTTTTCTGTCCCTGACAAAAAGTCAGCCAGTCTTAGAATATGAGTTTTGATCAAAGCTCTGGCTCATCTCATCTGCTTATCTGTGTGGCTCACAGAGCTGCCTGTGATGTGACAGGTTAGTGGCTTATGAGATGGAGGCCCACAGGGGACAATAACGTTGAGACTGAGGGGATCTTCCTGGCTGAGCTGCAGTCATTTCTGGCTTCTGAACTGATTTATATGGGGCTTTATGGGGCCTGTCACACGTCAGCGCTAACGCAGGCAGGACAGCAGAGTCAGGCCATTATTGATGAGCAATCAGGCTGATTTCAGCTTGTAAGTGCATATATGAAAAAGGCATTGCATGTGAATAATGTTGTTAATGATTCATACTTTTCTTAAAAAGAGGGCAAGCGAAGGAGGACAATCATGCCCTTGACATGCTTTCTCTAAGACAGATGCTATGAAAATATATTTATAAGGGTGGTTCTTTTGTCTTTTTAGACATATTTAAAAACAATATTAAAGAAAAAATAAATAAATATATATATATATATAGAAAGAAGCCTCTTCTGCTGACCAAGGCTGCATTTATTTGATAAAAAACAGTAATATTGTGAAATATTATTACAATTTAAAATACATGTTTTCTATTGTAATGGGGTCTGAATACTTTCCGTACCCACTGTATATATATATATATGTGGTTAATACATAGAAAAAACATTATACATTTTATAGAGAAATAGTTTCTTATCTTTATTATCTATTTGTGAAATGTTTTCCTTGAAAAGTGTGTGTTTTAAAGTTTCTTTAAGATAAAAGCCACAAGGTTTGATATTTTTTATGGTTTTCCGATGCAATGTCATACTGTTTGAACTTTGTGCAAACTGTTAGAACACATATTAGTCGATTAATCAGCCTGACCTACATATATTTGGTTCTACTTTATACAATGACACAGCTCAACTATCTGTTTGACCCAATAAATCTGTAAGACCAAACCTGGAGATGCGGTTGACGATGAAGAGGAACGTCCCTAAAGGAATGATGGAGAACAGGAACCAGGGAAACACAGCACCCACCATTCCCAGGCAGAACAGCACTAATGTCACATTCTGGAGCAGCATTTCGGCTTGCATCGCCAGACGCACGTCAACTACGCACAGAGGAAGAACAGAGAGCGAACGTGTGAGAGAGCGAGACATCAAAACGCTTCGAGAAGCCCCCGTCATCCTGCATGTGAAAGGATTTGTGAAGAGAGAAAAAGAGAGGTTCCTCACCCTCATCCATGTCCCTGGAGAATCGGTTGAGAATGCGTCCCAGGGGTGTTGTGTCGAAAAAGCGCATGGGGCTCAGAAGTAGAGTCTTAAATAGTTTATCATGCAGAACCGAGGCTGCTCGCACAGTGCACTGCAAAAACAACACAACAACACACACAACAGTGTTAATAATGCATGCACCCAGACACAACCAAAATGCTAATAAATGGGCCGGTGATCTAAAAACCCTACAAAATTCTTTAGTTAAGGTCCATAAAGCAAATAAACAGGTCAGGGACGCACACAAACATTTAAACAGCCATAATAGCTAGATTTATATGGAGAAAACCTTGGCAAGCATACAGGAATGCTTCTGCTCTGTGAGGCCCAGCCTGAGACGTCACACACATCCTCAGGAAAAAAGGTGAATTTCCTACTTTGATAACAGATATTCACTGGAATAACGACTTTGCATGGCCCCTTTCAGAATAGCAAAACAGCTTCAACACTGTTCACTGTTGTTCCCTCCTGATACACATCTGGGTTAGAAACTATAGATGATTTTAATTAAGAGGCCAGAGACCACTTTACCAGCTTTTTTTGGTGCAAATGAAAGTTATTTAGACATACAACATATTTAATATCAGCGTTGGGGAAAATTACTTTTAAAAGTAATGCATTACAATATTGCTTTACTTTTGCATTGCATTGCTTTTTCTCATCTAGTCTGGGCTTGCTTGTTTGTTTTTAATATAAAAAAGTTCTATTTTTGGCAAATGTAAAAGACCTTTCACACCAAAAGTGAAATGAATAAGCCTCAGGCTGAAGAAATTAAATACATAAAGGATTTATTTTACATTTACTTGTATTTATGTTTACCTGTATGCATTTAGAGTAGCTAAAGGTTTCATCCAAAGCACCTTACATTAGAGGAGCATTAGTAATTTGTCACGAAGCCAACAATATTTGCGGCACACAATGTCATGTTTATAAGAAAGCTGGTTTAGGAACTAGAGACAGAACAGAGGAGAAATTTTTGTGTGTGTGCAAGTATATTGGTTTAGTATTATGTAGCGGTTAAGTGAAAATGTGTGTTGTTTGAGGTCAGTAAGATTTTTATTCCCCCTAAGAAATTAATACTTTAATTCAGTGAGAATGTATTAAATTCAGAAGTGACAGTTAATACACTGATAACATTACAAAAGATTTCTATTTTAAATAAATGCTGTTCTTTTCAACGTTCTATTCTTGAAAGAATCCTGAAAAATAAAGTAGCATCACTACGGTTTTCAACATTGATAATAATCAGAAATATTTCTTGAGCAGCAAACCAGCATCTTAGAATGATTTCTGAAGGATCATGTGACACTGAAGACTGGAGAAATAATGATGAAAATTAAATTTTGATCACAGCAATAAATTACATTTTAAACTATATTAAAATTGAAAACAGTTATTTTAAATTGTAATAATATTTTGCAATATTACTGTCATTTTAATCAAATAAATGAGGCATTATAAGACTTCTTTTTATTAAATTAAGACATGAATGATACATTGTGTATCTAATACATTAAATCTATAAAAAAATACAAGACATTTATAAATAAATTCATTTAGTCATTTTAAGTCACGCAGGGAAAATAAAGTGGCTGGGATTGCTGTGCAGTGCATCAGAAATAGAAAACAGTCATTGTGAACTGTACTGTGAACAGACAAAAAGAGCACTTCTAATGTAGACAGCTTCGTTAATTATGATGAAAGCGATCTAATTTTGGCCTAATGCACAGACCGTACCAGCGTAGACAACATAATGTCACTTTAGCACTTTACACAACTAACACACACACACACACACTAGGCGTAGTAAATGCATGAACGTCATCACTGCAGCACATATAAACACACGGTTACACAAGTACAAATATTCTCAAACACATGTCAGGAGACCACTGAGAATATGCCAGACATGCCTTCATAACAAAACTCCTCATGGGAAATTTTTTTTTTACCATTTGGATTTGATGCTTTCTGGCACAAGGGAACAAATTCTTTCCATTAACAGAATATGTAAAGTTCCCAAATTTGCAATCTTACCTCTGGGTAAAAAGAGATTAGCCATCATCGAGGAATTAGTGAATACAAGTGGCACACAATTACACAGACACATAACCTCTCTAATGTGCTGTCGGCTCTGCTTAATGGAGAAGAGGGCACGGGGTCCTGAGGGGACACATATACTCAACCCCTCCAGCTCAAAGTCAAGACACTGGACAGATAAATGGATTTAGCCTGCAGGCAATTTCAATTAAATAGAGAGACACTTGGCAATGTCATGGATTGCAGAGCAAGGATTTGGTGTGGAAATGAAACAGAAACTATGGAAAGTACACTGTTCTCGATTTTTCACTTCACAATTATTCTGGCCAAAGAATTCTCAGTAACAATATATCACGAAATCTATAGAAGTCTTGGAAAAAAAAAAAAAAAATGAATCAATCAAATTCTTCTTTATTTTAACAAACAAAACAAAACAAAGTTTGCAAATTAATAAAATAACGTTATACAGACACTTCATATGTGATGGTATTTCATGATTTGTTTATTGCATTTACTATATTATACTTTCAAGAAAACATCTGCATTGGGTGTGTAAAAACTGTTTTATAAACATTTTGGTAAAAAATTTATTTAATTAAATTTTAATTAACGTCCTTCCGTGAACTGACGTGGCTTCTTATCACAGAAAGAGGCAGAAATTATATTATTTTATAGTATTCTGTAGAGCGATAAAGGCTGTGTCAATTACCATTGCATTATAAATATACATTATAATTCTTATGGAAAATACCAGAGATGACTTGAAGAACACAGATAAACCAAATACTGTTGCATTCGGGTGTTGATTCTCTTTACGTTTCATCAGTCAAAGTATTTCTTTGTACATTTTATTCAGCTACAGCGATAGCTGGACAAACACGTGAGAGTTTAATGCGGTGTAGGCCTACTTTTAATTTTTTGGTGCATTGTTATCACAATATATTGCCACACCACTAATTAACATGATAACGATATAACATTTTTAAATATCACAATTGTGACCCTGGACCACAAAAGCAGTCTTAAGTCGCTGGGGTATATTTGTAGCAATAGCCAAAAATACATTGTACGGGTCAAAATTATTGATTTTTCTTTTATGCCAAAATTCATTAGGATATTAAGTAAAGATCATGATGGTGTATAAATCTCAATTTCAAAAAATGGACCCTTATGACTGGTATATCACGTGCACAGTCAATAAAATATCGGTTTACAAACACTACACCACTGTGGGAAAAGGCATTAATTGCGATGCCCCCTTGACAGATTAACCTGCTACTCTCAGGTAGATTCAGGCAGTGATGAATAGTGAATGAGCAAAGAGGAAATGCATCTGGCTAAGGACCCAAGTGTTTGATAAAAAATTCAGCTGTGTGTAATGGAGACACAAAGCCTGAACAGAGGAATCTGGTGCGCTGACAAATAAACTCCAGATTACCTTGACGAACACCAGCCCTCGCACCGTCTTCAGGAAGAGCGCCGCCCCCATGGATAAGACATACACCCTGGAGTAGTACTGGATGTGCGGATTCAGTCGCATGCTGTCGCTCTCGGCGGTCTGGTTTGCCTGCAGCAGTGAGGAATTCTGCAGGGACAAAGGAACATCACCTTGGAAACATGATCCATCCCTGGAGATTCCCAACAAACCAGCTGAACTGTGTGCACCAGTCCCAGTCTCAATTATTTTACAGAATGCGAGTTAACTGCAACATATGTTGCCATGATTGTCCCTCTGAGTAAATCGTGTGGAGTCTGGCACTTCTAATTAGTTTCGGGATTGATGTTCGTTTCGGCTAAGCATCAAAACTGGTGGTTTGTCGCCTTAAAGGAATAATTTGCCCAAAAATGAAAACAGGAATAAGTTTTTTTTCTCACCATCATGTCATTTTCCAAACCTCCCTGCTGAAAAAAAACAACAGACACCATCACTACATTTGTTATTGTTTTACTGGTTATAATGGGATTTGTATTGGTTTTAATGGAAACTGTAATGTGGGTCTTTATTGGTAATTGGTCGCCTTATATTGGTGGCTTGTTAAAACCACTAAATCGTAATGGAATATGTCCCAAAACACACAACAGAATATCATTTTTAATGGTTTTAATGGTTAAAAGTTGATGGTTTGTAATGGTATTTGTAGTGGAAACCATTAGAATTTCTGTGATGGCTTCTGTTCTTTTTTTCAGCAGGGCTGTGAAGACTTACTTGCTTCTGTGAAACTCAAAATGAGAGATTCTGACCTGTTTCTGTTTTCCTTGCAATTATAAGGAATGTGTAAGCTTTCAAGCTTTTTATACCCTTCAAAAAGGGTATAAAAGAACCAAAAAAGTATCTTGGTCCATTTTAAAGGGTTATTTTACTCGAAAATGTAAATTCTGTCATCATTTACTCTCACGTCATTCCAAACCCATAAGAAATTAGTTTTTAATCAAATCTGTCTCTCTACTGAAAGTATGTTTACCCAAAACTGATGCTTTAAAATATTTGTAAAGATATTTAAAAAAGTAAATCTATATTAATCAAGCAGATTAATAAAAGTCTTCTGGAGCCACGATTATGTTAATCTAATAAAACTAGCCAGCTAAGCCAGTAGTAGTAGTAGTAGTACTGACAGTGTCATGTAAACATGGAGTCATTTACGCTGGAACCGCTCCGACTGATTCAAATTCAAATTTGTGACTTCGATCTTTCAGTTCAAGTGATTCACCAGCAAAAACCAGTTTAAAAGAGACATGCATTTTTGAATTTTGACCACTTATAATTTAAAAATACGTAGTGACAGGTGAAACGGAGCTTTTCGAAACTCTGAATCAGTTAAACCATTGCGTCGCAAAATGACTCACTGTTTCGAAGCGCTTCAATCGGATCGCGTATCGTGAATCATTTGATTCAGATCGGGACTTCAAAACGCGTATCGCAAATCATTTGGTTTAGATCAGAACTTCGGAGCGGGTACACGAATCTTTAAAATCTCGGAACTTTGAGCGTGTATCATGAATCATTGATTTAGATAGGAACTTCAAAAGCGGGTTCGCGAATCTTCTGAATCAGATCGCAACTTCAGAATGTCAATCACGAATCATTTGATTTAGATCGGAACTTCGGAGCAGGTTCACGAATCTTTTAAATCTCGGAACTTTGAGCGTGTATCATGAATCATTGATTTAGATAGGAACTTCGAAAGCGGGTTCGCGAATCTTCTGAATCAGATCGCAACTTCAGAATGTCAATCACGAATCATTTGATTTAGATCAGAACTTCGGAGCGGGTTCACGAATCTTCTAAATCTCGGAACTTTGAGCGTGTATCATGAATCATTGATTTAGATAGGAACTTCGAAAGCGGGTTTGCGAATCTTCTGAATCAGATCGCAACTTCAGAATGTCAAACACGAATCATTTGATTTAGATCGGAACTTCGGAGCAGGTTCGCAAATCTTTTGAATCTGATCGAACTTTGGAGTGGGTTTACGAATCATATCGGGATTTCAGAACGTGAATCATTTGATTTAGATCTACGGTGCGTTCAAAACGGGATATATCGCCCTCCGAAGGGCACTTCGGAGTGAAAACAATCATGGCCGCCATATTGAAGGGTCGTTCCAAACTGAAGTGCTCAAAACTGGCCCCTTCAAAGGACCTTTCGGAATGAAGGATTTCGAAGGGTACAACTTCGGGCCCCCATGATCCTTTGCACAGGGAAGTTGTTTGGAGTCACACCCTGCGTTCCATTCGGAAAGGCTCATCCCTATACCCTAATCCCTTCAAAGGGTTTACCCTCCGGAGTGAGAGCTTCGAAGGGATTAGGGCATAGGGATGAGCCCTTCTGAATGGAACGCAGGGCGGAACTTCAGAGTGAGTTTGCGAATCATTTGAATCAGATCGGGATTTCAGAACACGAATCATTTGATTTAGATCGGAACTTCGGGGCAGGTTCACGAATTCAGATCAGGACTTCGGAGGATGTATCGCAAATCATTTGATTTAGATCGTAACTTTGGGGCAGGTTCACGAATTCAGATCAGGACTTCGGAGGATGTATCGCAAATCATTTGATTTAGATCGTAACTTTGGGGCGGGTTCGTGAATCATTATTTAGATCGGGACTTTGGAGCGCATATCGCAAATCATTTGATTTAGAGCGGAACTTCGGAGCGGGTTCATGAATCTTTTGATTCAGATCTGAATAATGGTTCGCGAATCATTATTCAGATCAGGACTTCGGTTTAGAGCCAGTAAATTGTTGTTTATGTATGTGAAATTTAGCTAGCAGGAAACGCAAATTAATTAAGTTATATTGTCCTATATTCTCTTTTGAGCAGTTAAACAATCCAAAGAAAATATCTTTAAAACAGAAAGAAAGGTCACTTATAATACTGCCACAATAGCATCTTCCTCAGAAGAGTGACAAACAGCAACTCACTTCAATGTCTGACTTATAATTACGTACGTAAACATCATACTAATGGCTTGATGCACGAGAACAAATTTCATTGGTTTTTGCTCGCAGGGGTGTAAAAAGTACTCAAAAATTATACTTAAGTGAAAGTACAGATACTAAGTGAAGAATTTTAAAATTAACTGGCCAAAAACATACATGAGTAAAAGAAAAAAAAGTTACTTTTTTTTATTTTTTATGGGTTTTGAGGGTGAGGGTGAGTAAACGATTACAGAATTAGATTTTGGGGTGGCGTATCACTTTAAAGAGCAAGATGTGATGCAGAGACATCCAGACAGAATACAGGAACTTGTGTTGAGTTAATGAGTAATATAAAAGATACAGTACTGACTTTTTGTGTTGTCTATTCATCACCCTTATCTGCAACAATAATTAATCTATTAATTGTTTATTTGGGGCATGTGGTTTTATTTTCTCAGCAAATAATGATATGTAATTATTTGCAACTAATTAATGAACAAACCAAGTAAGAAATTTACGGCCTGATAAAGCTGAAGTTTGATGCGTGAAACCAATTTGTTCTCACACATCAAGCATGCATGTTTAAGCTTTCATTTACTATATTTAATGTGCGTAAGATTAAGTTACCTTTTTGCATTTTATTACGCACATTAAATATAGTAAACATGCATACTTGATGTTTTTGAAAATTTGAATGCTGTAAACATTGTTAGCAATGTGATCAATGATGACCATTTTAATTTTGGGGTGAACTAACCATTTAAGCTATTATTCACAAAAATAATTGAAATCCACCCTAATTCTCTTTAGTACATTGATGAAAGATCATGAGCAAGTAGCGGGGAAACAAATGATTCTTTTGAGTCAGATCATGCCAATGAATAGGATGATGGGAATGATTCATTCAAAGATTCGTTCATACTGATTAGAACATCTCCTTTTCTTTTCCTCAGAAGAAAATGTGTTAAGAGAAGATGACCGAGTTGCTATTGTTAGCTGAATAATCACGTTGTCTTACCCCGCTGCCCTGCCTGATCCAGTGACTGAGCCACCAGTTGCTGAAGGCGATGCTGCCGGTGGTGAAGAGGAAGAGGAGGATGTTCACGATGAAGGCCAGGGGCCCTCCGGCAGCCTTGATGTAAGCAGTGTACACGGGCCAGGCCACGGCCCCGCTCCCCTTTTCCTCCGCCTGCATGAGCTGATCTGTGAGGGGCACATCAGACAACAGAAAGAGAGAAGAACAACGAAGAAGTGTGACTCATCCACCGACTGTTAAACCAACGCTTCCCAAAACAGGTCACATGGTGGCTAGCCTATGACCAAACCAGATCAAAGAAATCAGGCAATTTATTTGCTGGGTGATGTTCCAGAAGTGCTTATATTGAGTATAACAATCCTGGGATGCTTGTATGGCTAAGCTTGTGTTTGCATCGTTTCAGATCAGTGCATGTAAGTGAGATGTTTGTTTGTGCCAAACACAATGTGTTCTTCAATTCATTATTGATAAAATTTTGTTGTGTATATACAGTATATTGTATATTCATATTGTAATGCAATTAATTTAGCATGTAATATTAACATTAACACACACACACACACACACACACAATGCACTTTTGTTTATTGTCAATTTAATGTAAATTTATAATCATCGTTCATATATATGAATTTATGTATACAGTATATACACTCACTGGCCACTTTATTAGGTACACCTTGCTAGTACCGGGTTGGACCCCCTTTTGCCTTCAAAACTGCCTTAATTCTTCGTGGCATAGATTCAACAAAGGTGTACCTAATAAAGTGGCCGGTGAGTATATATATATATATATATATATACACACACACACACACACGAATATGTTGATTACAAATGATGAATTAGTAGTTGTTTATAAATTATATATATATGCATTAATACAAAACATGAGCATGGAAAGCTGAATAGATAATGTATAATTTTCTAAAATTAATTATAGAGAGAGAGAGAGAGAGAGAGAGAGAGAGAGAGAGAGAATATATTTATAAGTATTAATATATTTATAATAAGTTAACAATTGCATAAATGCATCAACACAAAACTTGACAATCTGAACAGGTAAAAAAATAATAATTCTGCATACTGCAAACTGCATATTGAGTTTGCTATTTTCAATGTTTGATTTCAAACATTTTCACCTTTTTTGTTATATTTTTTTGGTAGTAAGTTATGGCTATGGTAATGAATCTCCAATATACAGTCCTGAGGAGAAAACAAATGAGAAGCACTGAATTAAACCCTCACCACTTTTCTTGCTCTCAGTATGCGGCTTGGCTGCAGGGCTGACATGCAGGGACCGCGGGCTGCTCTCCTCCATAGCCCTCTGCTTGTTTTTCAGGTTCTTCCTCACTAGGTTCTGGATAAAGGATGAAGAAAAAGAAAAAGAGCGAGACCTGGTAAAGAGCAACCCGCACCTGATTAACAGAACAAATCAGCCAGAACAATGGCTGCTGGGTCATTAATACAGAGATCAGTGACAATGTCCCTCGGCTGTTACTCTCACAGATCAATTCACTTATAAATTACAAAAGCACGGCGTGAATTAACATTTCAAACCAGTGGCTCTGCAGCCCCTGCTTCATGAATTTTGCAGTAGGTGATGTAGGATGTTTTGTGAACGTGTGACCCTGGTGCTTTCCCATAGGGCGGCGTATCGCACCTCTTGCTGCACGCTGTTGAAAAGGGCAGCGTAGTCTCGGCCTTTCTCCATCAGCTGGACGTGTGTGCCGTGCTCTGCTATCTGACCGTCCTTCATTAACACCACCTCATCCCACTCAGGCAAGTACTGTAGAACAAACACACCCGCGGGAAAAGACACAGAGTGTCAGAAAATACCGTGAGGAGACCTTATGTTACATTAACCCAACCCACATTAGAAGGCATTTGCTCAATAATGCTCTGCTATCTGACCGTCCTTCATTAACACCACCTCATCACACTCAGGCAAGTACTGTAGAACAAACACACCCGCGGGAAAAGACACAGAGTGTCAGAAAATACCGTGAGGAGACCTTATGTTACATTAACCCAACCCACATTAGAAGGCATTTGCTCAATAAAAAAAAAATGTTTTAAGGGACATTTTTGTTCTTTAAATAGGGATGCATGACATGGCACCAGTTATCAATACGTTTCTGTTTTATATTGATTTTTTCTTTATCAGTAACAGTAACTATATGATATATATCCCCAAGCATATTAATATCATATTAGAAGTCATTTGCGCAGTGAAAAAAAGGTTTTAAGGGACATTTTTGTGTCTTTAAAAAATGTTAATATGAATGCATGACATGCCATCAGTTATCAATCTTTTTTTTAAATATTTATTATGATTTTTTTATTTATCGGTAACAGTAAATATTGGATATACATCATCATACAGTATACGTTGGCTTTTAAATTATGCTTTTTTTTATTTTTAAATTTCCTTTATTTTTACTTTATTAGATTACCTTTCCAACATCTAATGCTCAATTGAATATTATGAATATTTAGCAAATAAGTTTTTTTTTTTAAATGCTCATTATAATGTTATGGCATTTAAAAACTATATATATATATATATATATATATATATATATATATATATATATATATATAATG